>NC_133330.1:340018168-340103168 GCF_042186555.1 Aquarana catesbeiana | reverse complement strand
ACTCATCTGGAAAGGCCCCCCCCCCCCATGTACACACACCTCCAGACATCACATACATAACTCACCTGGTACATCTGAATAGTGTGTGATGCAACAAACTTTGCACCATACACAAGGCCATCTGTCCAGCGGACCTGAACAATATCCCCAGCAGCTGGAGGACCCAAATTAAGACAGTCACGGCTCTGTAAATTAAAATTAAAAAAAACATTTAATAGAATTTTCCCAGGGCATTCCAGGCATTAGAGACCCAAAACTCAAACAAGGTAAAAATAATTAAAAACCATACTTCTTTTGAGAGGAGCTGCAGTCTGCTCACATAATTTGTAATAAAACCATCTTTGCCATTCTGAAGCTTCCCTCCAACCACTTTGCATATTTGATACATACTGCGATTCTGTACTTGCCAAATATGCTGCAGAAATCTCCCTCCACTGAGTCTGGCTGCAGCCATATTAACTGTGGGCAGCTGAAGCTTCTGCCTGTTCACTTCCTGGATTTACACACACCCACCACCACTTGCCCTGCACATTTCTCCTCTCTCGATGAATACATGGATCTCTGCAGCTCTCCTATGACTTATCCCTCCTCCACCCAACCCTCTGCTGGCAAACTCACGAGAGAGAGAGAGAGCTGTGCATTATGTCATAAGCCTAGACCAATCACCAGACAATAAACAGGAAGTGGGCTGTATAAGGGAGATATATAGAGCTATATATTTATTATCCAAAGTTAAAACAAGGTCAGAAGAATAGATTGAAAGATGGGGGGGGGGGATTAAAAGACTGAAGGTCCGCTTTTAGGTGCGTCTATGGGAATGTTTGACCATTCTTCCAGAAGCGCATGTGTGAAGTCAGGCAATGATGTTGGATAAGAAGACCTGGCTCGCAGTCTTCGATCTAATTCATCCCAAAGGTGTTCTATCAGGTTGAGGTCAGGCCAGTCAAGTTCCTCCACCCCAAACTTGCTCATCCAGGTCTTTATGGACCTTGCTTTGTGCACTGGTGCTCAGTCATGTTGGAACAGGAAGGGGCCGTCCCCAAACTGTTTCCACAAAGTTGGGAGCCTGAAATTGTCCAAAATGTCTTGGTATGCTGACGCCTTAAGAGTTCCCTTCACTGGAAGTAAGGGGCCAAGTCCAACCCCTGAAAACCCTCCCACACCATAATCCCCCCTCCACCAAATGACTTGGATCAGTGCACAGAAAGGTCCATAAAGACATGGATGAGCGAGTTTGGGGTGGAGGGTTCACTGGGGAAAGCCTTTACACAGCAGAGTTGAAGAAGAGGTGACCATCATCTTAGAACATGCTGGCAGGAGGGATTATCCCAGCCTATTCACTTTTCCCCTTTTTTGTAAATCCACTCCTGGCATTTCTCAGGGCAGATTTCCTGATGGTGACAGTGGACCATGTCTGTAATGTACCAGCTTTTTTTTTTTCCTCCATTACAAGCCCATGTGACAACACGGGAACACAACTGGGAGACCGGGACAGAACTTTCCAAACAATGACCTCCATTACAGATAACCAGAGATTTTTTTTTTTTTTTTTTTTTTTTTAAAGCTGTTAAGTTAAACAATTGCAAAAATTCTTTAAAGACCTTGCCCTCCCTCGATGGGTGAGAAAGGGAAGAAGTGAGAGACCACTCATAATGGACACAGCAGACGTACACACCTGTGAACTCCAAGGTATCCAAAAAACATCAGTGTTGGGTAAAGTGACTTTTTAATATATTTTACCCAAAGTTAGGTTTGTCAGACGCCCAATCTGTGAGCCAGCCACCATGCAGAGCTAAACTTCCCAAGTATATTCAATACACAGGACGGGTGGACCACCATTTTTGAGGGACCCCGCAAATACACAAGCAAGAGAGCCACCGGTTCTAAGGAAAAGTAGGGAACCCAGACACACAAAATGGGCAATTCTAGTCGATGTCAGAATCAGATCTTACCACTATATCCTCTGGAAAAAGATTGTCACTGAAAGAGCCGTCATCAAAATTGACTTCGTAGAATGTTTCCTTTGTCAGCTTGACCACCTCGCTCTGGTAGTAGCGTCCATTCTTGTGCTTGGCGATTACCGTCTGCCCCAATACGATGTCTCTGTCGGCATCTTTTCCCTGTAAAGAGAGAATGGAAGATGCTGCTTTTGGCCGATCTCCACATATAAACTCTACAAAGTACTTTCTATGCACTTTATTAGAGTGCAGAGGAAATAGAGAATTATATCAGCCATCATTGCTGACTTACTTCTGAAAAATGCCAATTTCTTGGCTGTCCATGAAGCATAAGAGGTGCAGAGGGAGGAGAGACCTGGACCCCACCACGTTTCATCAAGCTGTGATGGTGAAGAAAGGAGCTTATAACCCTACATCTTCTATGTCCCCCTTTACTATGGTGCAGGAGAGGAACTGGAACCCTACCCAGGTTTCTTCATGCCCTACCTCCTAAGGGAGGGGGCCTATAGCCAGCATCTTCTATGTCCCTATTTACGATTGGTGGAAGATGGGAGGAGATGGACCAGAACGCTACCCAGGTTTCTTCATGCCCTACCTCCTAAGGGAGGGGCCTATAACCCCAAATTTTCTATGTCCCCCTTTAATATTGGTGTAAGATTTTTTTTATTAACCCAAAAACGGACTCCACCTTACCTCATTCTGGGAGGGTTTGTGTCTGGAGCAGGTTATAAACACCACAAAGGGCCAATCATCCGGCTGCATCATCACTCCAGCGGCCTGGGCGCAAGACACGTGAAAGGACGTGGGGCACCGGCCGTGTGAGCACTGGACGCAGCACCCTGCCACCCTCTTTCGCCTCTTCTTGCAGAAAGCACATTTCTAAAAACAAAGACGGAAGCGGTCAGCACCTTTGCAACAAAATCACTGAGCTAAAGACCCATCAAAGCCAGCATACGTACCAGCCGGAACCTCATCAAGGGGATTTTACTGATGTCTACAGGACGCCTCTCTGCAATGTTCACAAATTTTGCTTCAGCGATGGCCACGGCACACATGACATGCACCCACCTTGCAGGGAAAATTCAGAATTATTGTTTTACAGAATTAATGCCAACAGTTTGTGCAGCAACACATTACAACAAGAGGGTTAGGAGGGCCCTGTTCATGAGAGCTTACAATCTGAAAAAGGGTCAGGCAAGGGATATGAAATAGTAATAACGATGTGGGATGAGCGGAGAAGGGAAAAAAGGTCAGTTAGGGAAGATAGGCTTCCCTGAAGAAATTCGTTTTTAGGGATTAGCCAAAAGCAAAGTAAGCGATTGCTGGACAGATTGATCTAGAGAGTTCCAAAGGATGGCAAAGGGTCATGGAGAAGTCCTGGGAGGAGAGCATGGTAGGGGGGAGGGTGATGGGAGTCAGAGCAGAAGCTTTTGGGAGGAGGAAAAAAAAAAAAAAAAAAAAAAAAAAAAAAAAAAAAAAGGAAGAAGAATAGTTTGGGCGAGTCTTTGAGACAAGGTTGGAGAAGCACCTTGAGCAGAGTTGTGGACGGCTTTATACATGGTTAGTATTTTACGTTTTATTTGTTGGATGAGCAGAAGCCAGTGAAGGAAATGGCAGCGAAGGGTGGAGGACACCGAGCAGAGGGATTGGCAGCGAGGGGTGGAGGAGGACACCGAGCGGAGGGATTGGCAGCGAGGGGTGGAGGAGGACACCGAGCGGAGGGATTGGCAGCGAGGGGTGGAGGAGGACACCGAGCGGAGGGATTGGCAGCGAGGGGTGGAGGAGGACACCGAGCGGAGGGATTGGCAGCGAGGGGTGGAGGAGGACACCGAGCGGAGGGATTGGCAGCGAGGGGTGGAGGAGGACACCGAGCGGAGGGATTGGCAGCGAGGGGTGGAGGAGGACACCGAGCGGAGGGATTGGCAGCGAGGGGTGGAGGAGGACACCGAGCGGAGGGATTGGCAGCGAGGGGTGGAGGAGGACACCGAGCGGAGGGATTGGCAGCGAGGGGTGGAGGAGGACACCGAGCGGAGGGATTGGCAGCGAGGGGTGGAGGAGGACACCGAGCAGAGGGATTGGCAGCGAGGGGTGGAGGAGGACACCGAGCGGAGGGATTGGCAGCGAGGGGTGGAGGAGGACACCGAGCAGAGGGATTGGCAGCGAGGGGTGGAGGAGGACACCGAGCAGAGGGATTGGCAGCGAGGGGTGGAGGACGACACCGAGCGGAGGGATTGGCAGCGAGGGGTGGAGGAGGACACCGAGCAGAGGGATTGGCAGCGAGGGGTGGAGGAGGAAACCCAGCGGAGGGATTGGCAGCGAGGGGTGGAGGAGGAAACCCAGCGGAGGGATTGGCAGCGAGGGGTGGAGGAGGACACCGAGCAGACGGATTGGCAGCGAAGGATGAAGGAGGACACCGAGCAGAGGGATTGGCAGCGAAGGATGAAGGAGGACACCAAGCAGAGGGATTGGCAGCAAGGGGTGGAGGAGGACACCGAGCAGAGGGATTGGCAGCGAAGAGAGGAGACTGAGCAGTTGGTAAAGAGGAGGAGGAGTCTGGCAGCAGCATTCATGATAGACTGAAGGGGAAGGGTATTGAGGGCGATAGCTTGTGCAGAGGCAGGTTAACAGTGAGAAAGTTGAACGTTGCAATAGTCACAATAAGAAATGACAAGGAATTAAAAATGCAGTCAACACTGATCATATATGGAAGAAAAAAAAAAAAAAAAAGGGTCAATGACCAGATTATTCATTTCCAAACCACATACCGGTTATCGTTGGCTTTCTGTAACGCTCCACCTCTAAGAGTACACAGGCAGCAGTCCTAGGAGGAGAAGAGCAGACAGCAATTTATGGTAAGACATCCAATAACAGGATTATAGTAAGAAAATCAGTGTAGTTTGGTTGGAGGGGTGCGCTGGGTCCTACCTGTGTCATGGCATCCTCCTCACAACGAGAACACATCCAGCCCTCCACAGCTTTGTCTTTGGGCACTCCGTAACAACCTGCAGAGAAAGAGTAAGAGATAAGAACCAGAGGGTCTGTGATCCTGCGGCAGACCTACCTCACGTCTAGAAAGGGGTTCAAGCTTTCCTATTTCTATAGAAAGACTTTCAGTCTGTGCGGCACAGGGAAATTAAAAACCTTTTCACCTTAATTTGCGTTAAGGTAAAACGTTTTAAGATTAGTAACACTTAAGAGTCAGATGTTCCTCATAGCTGTGTGCACACTTCTCAGACTGAGAAGGACAACCAAAATAGAGAACATTGTATTTTTTTAAAATTATATATATTAAATTGCCTAAACAAGATGAATCCTGACCAACGTTTTACAGGAACACAAGTCTATTTCTAGTGGAGTCATCCCCAAACCGCAGCCCTTTGCTTGCCTCCCACAGGTCCTTGGAGCACAATCCCCCACAACGCCCTATCCCCCCCCTCCCACTGGCACCAACAAGACCCTCCCATTGAGGCCAACCGAGGCTCTATACCAGCACTACTTCTCCCATTGACTGCAATTGGGCACCATTTCTCTCACTGACACAAACATTGCACCTGCCAACTCCAACAGGACACTACTCCTCCCACTAACCACAGGCACTGGGAGAAGGAAATGGTGAACTCCTCCAACCAGTTTCATACCCATAAAGTCTCAAGAACTGTGGACAGGTCCTTTGATTGGACAGTCCAAAGTACCACAGATCTAGTCTTTAAACCTCTTGATACATAACTGGCTAAGTTTTAGTTTCAGGCCTTTGCCTTGAGCCTACAAGCCCCCTGGGGGTTGAAGAGTCAGGTGCAGCTCCTGCCATTCACTCCCCGTGTCTATGCTCTGCCTTCGTATACATTTGGCACTTACTTGCATGCACACAAACGTTGCACTTTCTGCAGGAGATCAGCAGGCTGGTTCCATCCTCTTCCAGGAACGGAGCCGACAGGTTCAGCTCAGTGTTGCAGCTGGTGGTTGTGAAGCACATTTCTGGGATAAGTGGCTTTGTTCTCAGCTGGAAAGCTACAGGGGACATATCAGTCTTGCTTTGTGCTTCACAATGCGACTAGAGGGGGGAGCGCAAGAAAAAATAAATAAATTTAGCAAAAAAATTTGATTTTTTTTTTTTTTTTTTTAAAGCAAATAAAGAACATATTTCATGCTACATTTACAAATACCCGTCTGAATAAACCAACACATATGGAATCCTAATTCTTAGGGTTACATGCACACAAGTTGAATGATTAAAATGATATTTTCCACAGAAAGTTTAGTAAAGTAAAGCCAAGCATTTAAGTTTAGAAACTGTGTAAAGTCCAAGCTATATACAATGCAAGAACTAGCAGAGGTGGCCTCAGATCTTACGGCCATTGTCTATGTATACTCATAAGAAGTAAACAGAGGGCTCACGTTTAGTAAGGGTGACGGCCTGCCACTGATTATCACAGGATCACTGCCACTGTTGTAAGAAGAGGTCATTCACCCGACATCCCTTTTGATATATAAAACACACTACTACTCAAAAAGTTGAAGCTTGCTGCAGGACATCGTAGGGGATGCCTGTAAAATGATCTCAGGCACTGTGCAGTATGGAATGGCTGTATACTACTTTTTGTACTGTTGATATATTGGTCAGGCAAAGCACTGACACCTTTGCAGCCATGGTGCCATGTGCTGGGTGTTCAGCGTGCCCCTGTACTTTTAAGGAGGGGGTGGCCTCCCTCAAGGCCCAGCTGCCCTTTATCCATCAAAATGCATGCGCTTCCACTGTGGAACCTCTTAAAATTCAGAGGAAGGGACTACAGGTAACAGGGTGCCTTGCCGGGGCTGGTAGATTACACATATATTTGCAGATGTGTGCAGACTAAACCCCTGTTAACGTATACTGTTAGACAGGTCAATTTGGTTGGTCGGTAAGCAGAGCTTGGATTTTTCCCTCTGCCTTTTTTTGACACGTGTTGCCCTCTAATGCTCCTTGCTGCAAAGGCCAGTTATAGGTGGGGGGGGCAGTGGCTAACTTTTTGATCTCTATAATGATGCAGACTTAAGTGAAAGTAGTAAAGCAACCCATAGTGTAGTCAGTTTTGATCAACCAGTGGGTTGAACACAAAAAAAAACAAAACACAAAAACACACAACACCCTGACTCTATGTCCCAATTACCACATTCGATGTCGGTGGAGGAATCACTCCTCCTGAGCGATTGTGTTCCAACCCTGCCATCAGAATACAATGATCAGTGCTGCTGGCTATAGCCTGCAACGCTGATCAAGTGGCATTTATCAGGAAGGTCATTCTGGCTGAATTTCGATGTATGACTGACTTTAGCAGCCATGCAGGAGGAAGACCTTATCTGCAGACAGAAATCAGCTGGATGGAGATCACAATGAGATATACTTTTTTTCCCTATGCAAATAAAAAGTGGCTAGCATCGTATTTGTGCAATGTCAAGTGCTGCAAAAAGTGTTAAAAACAAAAAGGCAGCAAGAGCTTTGACCAGGCAGCAGTTCACAAAATAAAAAAAATAAAAAAAGTCACACGCTTTAGAAAAAGTAAATTGAATTTTTTTTTACCCTTCCCTGCAAAGTAAAAGGCATAATGTGCGATGTATACGAGCACACTATTTGACACTTACAAATGAAGCCTGCGTCGTCCCCGCTGCAGACTGTACCATCATCGCCCGTCTTCCTTCCGGGACTGCGAACTCTGGTTGTGCGACGTCACTCACACGCTGCTGAAAAAGCGGCACGGGCGGCTGTTCCTTCAGAGCGTGTGTGCAGACATCGGTGCACGTTTAGGAGATATTTACAGTACCTATAGGTGAGCCTTATTCTAGCCCTACCTATTAGGTACAAACTATACAGGAGGGTATACCTCTTTAAAAGAGGAGTTCCAGAAGAAAAAAAAAAAAGTCAGCATCTACAAATGCTGACTTAATATAAGGACACTTACCTGTCCAGGGATCCCGCGATGTTGGCAACCCAAGCCGATTCGATCCATTGGCTTGGGTGCAGGCACCACCATTGCAAATAAGGGAAACCGGTGGTGAAACCTTCAGGCTTCACCACTGGTTTCCTACTGTGCATGTGGGAGTCGTGCTGTGCTTTCTGAATGGCTCTGTCTTCTGGGACAGACACACACGTCCCAGAAGGCAGTGGGGGAGCGGAGAGGCTGATGCAGGTAAGGAAATGACGTACACTTTTGTACTCCACTAAAAATTGTATAAAATTTTATATTATATATATATATATATATATATATATATATATATATATATATATATATATATATATATATATATATATATATATATATATATATATATATAAAATATTATTTGGGGTGGGTGGTCTTGTTTAGGAGAGTTGTATTTTTGTCTGGAACTCGGCTTTAATGTGAATTTAGAGTGCTACATAACAGTTGTGGGCGGGCCCGGACCTTGCAAGCAATTCTTTTAAGTTTGCAATTGCACACAGCAAATAGCTTTTGGCAAAAACACACTAAAGGATTTTCCTCCACCCTTTACTTGGCAATCATGATTTACACGGCTTGAATCTGCTCTACAGTGAAGTGACGCCACGTATCAAGTCTATAGGTTTTCACAAACCCAGTCTGGATTTCCCGGAATTTGTCCTTCATCCAGGCCTCAGTTCTGTGCGGCAGCCACACTGGTCTCTGGCGGGAGCTCACCTGATAATAGGTCCTGAAGAGCAGACACACGGAGCAGTGAGGAGGGACCCGAGACATGGCCACGTTGTATTCGCTCTCCACCTGGAAGGCCTGAGGTTTGTTCTGCCACAGCTGGCTCAGGGATTTGGCCCAGGGCTCCATCTCTTCAAACTCATCATCCCTCAGAGTCTGTTCAGGCTGGTCTGTAGGACAGGAAGGCAGAAATAAGATTCCAAAATGTCACACATACAGTATTCATTTTATGTTGGGAGGCTGTAATGTGTTATATTTGGGTTTACAACCATGTGAATTATTTAGTAAGGCACCTACCATCTTCACTACTGCTGTCCTTCATCACCAATGGGTGGTAGCGGGGGAGTTTGGAGAGGGGCTGTCTTCTGCTTTTGGCATTCTGGTGCTCCTGCATGTTCCTGTGCTTCTCAGCAACCTGCAAAAGAAATAGATTATTGCTGAGATACAAGTCGTGGTGCAAATAGCAGATCCTAAAGTTCTTATTTATAAAAAAGTGATATTAAAAGTCTGGTTATTATATATAAAACAGGTTATACTTCCCTGCTCTGGGTAATGGTTTTGCACAGGCGCAGCCCCGATCCTCTTCTGGGGTCCTGCATCGGCGATACTGGATACTCTTCGGCAAGTGCCTCCATAGAAAGACATATTTTCTATAGGGGCACTTGTGCAGGCTCACCAATGAGGCACCCTGTCTGTGTCGATTGACACAGGGCAGCTCAGCCCCAACCTCTGCTTCACAGATTTTGATCGACAGCCGCAGAAGCCAATGGCGCCTGCTGACATCCATCTGTCCAGTGAGGTGGGAGTGTGTTTCCCCAGTCATTCTTATTGCTAAAGGAAGCATTCTTGATTCTACAAACCAGCCTCAGCATAACCGCTCATGGTTAGCAAATGGGGCAGAACGGTATAAACTCTCTCCTTCCAAAAAAACATTTTAGATTGCCAAAGAATGCCAACTCCATTTGAAATGGATTTGTGATTTTCCCCAGCTACTGGAGGTTCGTAAACAAATACACTATAACCAAAAGTATTGAGACACCTGTCTTTACACACAAACTTTAATGGCACCCCAGTCTTAGGCCAGAGGGTTCAATATTGATTTGGCCCACCCTTTGCAGCTAGAACAGCTTCAACTCTTCTGGGAAGGCCGTCCACGAGGTTTAGGAGGGCGTCTATGGGAATGCTTAACCATTCTTCCAGAAGAGCATTTGTGAGGTCAGGCACCGATGTCGGACGAGAAGGCCTGGCTCGCAGTCTCCGCTCTAATTCACCCCAAAGGTGTTCTATGGGGTTGAGGTCAGGACTCTGTGCAGGCCAGTCAGGTTCCTCCACCCCAAACTCGCTCATCCATGTCTTTATGGACCTTGCTTTGTGCACTGGTGTGCAGTCATGTTGGAACAGGAAAGGGGCCGTCCCTAAACTGTTCCCACAAAGTTAGGAAGATGAAACTGTCCAAAATATCTTGGTATGCTGACACCTTAAGAGTTCCCTTCACTCGAACTAAGGGGCCGAACCCAACCCTTGAAACCCCCCCACCAGAATATCTCCTCCACCAAATGATTTGGACCAGTGCACAAAGCAAGGTCCATAAAGACATGGATGAGCGAGTTTGGGGTGGAGGAACCTGACTGGCCTGCACAAAGTCCTGACCTTAACACCTTTGGGATGAATTAGAGTGGAGACTGCGAGCCAGGCCTTCTCATCCAACATCAGTGCCTGACCTCACAAATGGTCTTCTGGAAGAATGGTCAAACATTCCCATAGACACACTCCTAAACCTTGTGGACAGCCTTCCCAGAAGAGGTGAAGCTGTTATAGCTGCAAAGGGCGGAGCCAACTCAGTATTGAACCCTACGGACTAAGACTGGGATGTCATTAAAGTTCATGTGTGTGTAAAGGCAGGCGTCCCGATACTTTTGGTAATTGTGCATGGCACCCCAAGTCTTAAGGAACCCCATTTTAGGTCTAGCAGTAGATAAACAAACACTTTTAGGACAGTACCCAATCTACTCTAAGAGCACAATTGGGAGACGGGACAGAGTATTGTCACCCTAGAACAGGAAGTGGCTCAACAAGGCAGGAGAATTACCTAGGATTTAAAATTAAAAGCGACAGATAAAAAAGAAAATTTGATTGCTAAAGTCACTGTAAAGGCCACTACTCTGCTCAGGTTCCCTGGACGGTGCTCCTGGCCACTTTTACAATGAGTCCGCCCCCCCAATAGAAAGCCACTTTCTAGGTGTGGGCTCGTGGAGTCTCCACCCCCAATCCCTTGCCCTAAGATTTGGCTGACAAGAGCACCCATCAATCCACCCTGTAAGGAGGGACAGAGCTGCCGCTCTTGTGCACATTACAGAATTGAGATCAGGCAAGGATGAGGAGGGCTTGGGGGGGGGGGGGGGGAATCCTCTGCAACAGAAGGCTTTAGCTTTAGAATCACCTTAAAGCTTAGATGAGAGATTTTAGCGAATTACATCTACTACCACAGCTGACTCTTACCTCTTCCAGTTCGTGTTCAGTGAAGCTGCCCATGGAGCTGGTTTTCTTCTGCACTGCAGATTTGCCTTTGGAATAGCTGTGGGCACCGCTCTTCTTCCTAGACATAGATCTCTCCTCTTGGGAGTCAGAATCCGAGTCCGATGAGGCCGCACTGTCCGCGGAGCTGTCTTGTGATGAAGAGGAGCTGTCTGCACTGGAGGACGACGGGCTGGCCGGGTTGGAGTATGGAGTGTAACTTTCTGGCATGCCATAATTTTCAACATTTTTCAAAGTTTCATATTGTTGTCCAGAAGACCCTGAAATATGAAAGGCAGAGTGAAACTGAAGGGAAAAAAACAAAAAACAAAAACAAAAACACAAAGTCCATCTCAGACTTTCAACCAGGGTTCCCACAAAGATGGTTAGAGGTTCCATGACCAGTGGCAAATTGATTTCCCAACTACGCACCCCACTAATATTGGGGGGACAGACTCCCATCATCCACACTGGGGGTTATCAGAACTGGCCAACACTGGGGAGTCTAAAGAGGGGAGACAAAAGCTTGAACTTCCAAAAGACCCAACACCTAAACTCAAGCAACGAGACTTTGTATATGCAGTTCAGGGTAATGAGGACTACAAACACTTATACATGGGGGGAGGGGAGTGACACACACACACAACCTCATTGCTGGAGTGGAGGAGAGTACACTTCCACTTTAAAGGGGACACATTTCAAAGGACAGCGAAATGCAAATTTTTGGAGACTGCAACTGGATCACAAAAAGGTGATCTACATCAAACTGAAACCACCATCTCTGAGCAGGGGAGGGGGACCTTCAACATAGAAAGCCATTTTACCATCTCTACCCCCCCCCCCCCCCCCATGACAATTCACACCTCCAGTATTGCAAATCAAGCCCTATGCAAGCTTCAAGACACCAAAAGATGGGACGGGGCAATTTCACACCTCATCTTGGTCTTGCACAAAGATCTGCCCTGATACATTCCAGTGATTGGATTAAGGCGTCTGGGACAAATGTGTGAATACACATGTTGGGGGGTTATCTGACACTCATTGGAACTGAGTTGGCGTGGATAAGCTATGATATATATCTTGAACACTACAGAATAAGTATAGTTGAAGAGGACTAACCACTACTAGATATACCATGACCTGGAACAACGAGCATCTTCAGACAGGGGCAGACCCCCCCCCCCCCCCCCCCCCACCTCACACCCAATGGTAGACATTACTGACCACCAATGCATGAGGACACTACAACTGTGCAAGGGGGCACGTTACCACCAATTTCAAGGAGAACTTCTCCATGGACCTCCAATATCAAGGGCTCTTATCCTACAAGACCAGCGTTAGACATTTTCCCCACCATGATCACCACTGCAAATTTTTTTTTTTTTTTTTTTAATTCAAAAACGGACCTCTAAAGTAAGCAGGCATGTCTCGCTCCTAACCCCTGGTATAGGAAGTACTACATTAAAAAAGGTCTGTTAATTTTCTGTTCATTACTATTCCTTTTGAGTACTGAACAGGAGAATGTTGAAGAATGATCTGCTGTTAAGGCTGGTGTAAGGTCCTCCTATTTTACCCAGCTTTTAGCTTGCTCCTTTGGGAGGTAGGCATGGTACACCCACATACTATCAATCCATCAACCCCACCCCCAGCTGATCATCTCGCCTTTTGTCATAGTCTAGCTGATGACCCATACCTGGTTCTGTGTCCTCCGGACTGCACTCCTCCTCCTTGACTTCATTCACACAGGTGGTCTCCATTTCACACTGCACCTCCTTGAAGTCCTCATTTTGGTTCAGCTCCTCTGGGACCTCCAAACACACCCGGTGCCGCTTGGTTCCGATGCGGTGTTTGGTCACACTGATAAAAAAAAAAAAAAAAAAGTCAACTACATTACAAGAGAAGCAAAGTATGAACTATGCCCACTATAGCAGTGATCACCCACATGCAGGCTAAAAGATATACATTTTAAAAACAAGCCTTCAGCCTGATGGTGGTAGAGTGCCTTGGTTTGACACTAATTGTCACATACAATTATTTGGGGGGGGAACCACACACACACACCCCAAAATGGAGCTGGGCATCCAGGCTTTGATGACAGTCGGCAGTGATAAGGGTTTAATCCCCATACACACAAATATTAGTTTTGGTTGAAAAGAACTCTTTACCAGCTCCATCTTGGGTATTTCTACCTTCGATGAACAAGTATAATCTACCTCTTAAATGGTCACTGACCTTTTCTTTTGTTCGGATTCGTTATGTTCATCCACAAACTCTGCTGCCTCCGGGGTGGGCTGGGTGTGGTCGATAGCCGTGAAGTCTTTTCCCGCTTTCCACTGTTTGTAACGCTCAGGCTGGAACTTGCGCACAAACACATCCATCGAGATCTTCACCATGTCTTTTCTGCAGGAACACTGGAAAAACAAGTTCAGGCTTTAAATTAAGTTTTCTCAAGAATGAAAAAAAAGTGTTTGTGGGTTTAAGCGGTTGGGTGTAACATGCCGGTGGCAAAAAAAAAAAAAAAAAAAAAAAAAGGGGGTGGAGGTTTAAGGAGAAAAAATTGCCACTTACATTTTTACGTGCATGTTTCTGAAAAACTCCCGAGGGGATGGGGGAACTATGTTCACCTGTCTGTACACTGCTGACAGATCTTATCAGTTGTAATCTTCATTTGATTACTGTCTGTCCTTACAAAGTGTTATCCCAGTCATGCCCACTCTGTCTAGCCTTTGACAATTTGAAATGCCCAGTGGGTGGGAAAATTCAGGCATCACGTCACCACTATCATTGGTCACATAATCGGAAGCCACTCCGGCCGGCTGCCAATCTGTAGCCCGGACCTTGTCTGCAACAGTGAGCGTGTTCTCGGCACAAACAGCCAAAGTCAACTGACTTCTCACCAAGCTGGCATTTTAAAAAAAGTCAATTGCAAACCTTCCTTTGTAAACATGGAGCACACCTCTACCTGCCCTTTACTCTTTTTTTGGACCACAGCCATCTATTGATCCATCTGAGCTCTGTATGGATACAATTGTTTCTATTCTACAGAATGCTGTTTAAACTGGCATTTACTTTCGATGACCAGACCAGGCACCTGGATGACATTTAATTGCAACCCAGTCAACGAAACATTTGTTCTTTGCATTTGTAGTGGCCAACTGTCTTTTATTCAGAACGGATTTAGGGGTCAATGTTATTTTAGGGTGTTCAAAAGGAGAACTGTTTAAGGCGCCCCACCCCCCCCCCCCCCGGGCTAATACTTTCCTTTGTCTTCAATCCAGACACCTTCAGAGTGCGGCCCTACAGAACTTTTGTTCAGAAAGCATCCTTCCTAGGTCCTCTTCATTCTGTACATTCACACTAAGGCCCCATTTAATCCTATGGATTACTTACAGCTTCCAAAGGAATACTTCTTCCCAAAAGAAACACATTGGGGGAGATTTACTAAAACTGGTCCACATAGAATCTGGTTTCTATGCAGAACTGCACCAATCAACTTCCAGGTTTTATTGTCAAAGCTTAATTGAACAAGCTGAAGTTAGAAGCAGATTGGTTACTATGTACAGCTGCACCAGATTCTGAGTGCTCCAGTTTTACTAACTCTCCCCCCACTGTTTGCAGACACATCCCTTTAACCCCCTTCCTGCCTAGGCCAATTTTTGCGGTCATGCGATGCTGTACCGAAAATTAAAATTATTTTTTTCCCCCACAAAATTGCTTTCTTTTGCTGGTATTTAACCACTTGAAGATCAGCCGCCGCAGTTGGCTCTCCTGGGCAAATCACTGTCGAGAGCGAGAGAGCGAGCGAGAGATCTCCGTTCTGTCATGGGAGGAGAGTCTAAGCGAATGAAAAATGTATTAAATCTAGTCCCATTTTGTATGCGCTAAAATTACTTTTTGTGGTAAAAAAAAAAAAAAAAAAAAAAAAAAAAAGGGAAGAAGAAGTTTTCAAAATAGGTCTTTTTTTTTATTATCATTTTTGTGCTATAAACATCCTGCTGTATCCTGTTTTTGTGGCGTAATCTAAAGAACAAAATACACTTAACATCTAAATGTAGATGGAAAACCCTCACATACCCAGTGAAGTGAACGGCCTCAGAAGAAACGAATCTCCCTATATAAGTTTTACTTAGATATCTATCTGAAGACTGCAGATATACATCTATCTAGATAGAAATCTATCTCTGAAGACTGTTTAGCCTTAAAAACAAACTCCTTTACAATTCGCAAACAAAGTCTCAGCCAATTCAGATCCACTTACCAGAACAGCTTGTTTCCCGTACTCGATCCATCTCAACGTAGCGAGTTGGTGGACTCGGCACAGTTGAAGCCGTGGTTGAAGCCTGCATGGTAGCCGTATGGGAAGGTGACCATGAACTCTCCAGCTTCCTGAGTGACCTGCAAGGACCACATATATAAAGAACATCACTTATTGCTTCAAATATACCTAGAGGAGAATTACCACTGACAGATGATATTTGCCCTTTTCTTCTCACCTTATCGAAGGGGATGCCGTACTTCTTCAGGATGAAGGGCGAGATGACCGTCATCTTGTGACGGAGAAATGCTTCGCAGCTTTGAGCGCTGCCAGGGAAGAAGCCTGTTCAACAAATACACAAAACCGCAATCAGATATGAAGGAACCTGCATCTGCCTAAAGGACCCCAATACCTGTAGGATGCAACACTTACATCATACAGTATTATCCATTTGCTAACAAACTTTATGCCTTGGTTAGTACATTAGGATTTTGTACAAATATTCCTGAAGAGGCAGGACTGGCAGCATTCAATACAGTACACAGTACTAAGCTCCAATCAACATTTTTTTGGGTATAAAAAGAGGAGAATGAGAAGGTGGGAGAGAAGGAAAGAAAGAAGAAGAAAGAAAGAAAGAAAGAAAGAAAGAAAGAAAGAAAGAAGAAAAGAAAGAAAGAAAGAAAGAAAGAAAGAAAGAAAGAAAGAAAGAAAGAAAGAAAGAAAGAAAGAAAATTTCCCTTGACAAGAATTCTGGCTTTTCAAAAGACATCTGCATCTTAATGTAGTGTGGGTTTAGCCAACACCAACATTCCAACCCCCCACCCCAGGCTGTCACGTGACTCACCTTTGGCCAATCTCTCCCAGTCTCTTGCCATGCTCTGGTGGAATGGAGTACCTATAAAAACACAAAAGGAATTAAAACCTGAACAAAATTAATCATCCTTTGACAAGTCAGCTGTGATGGACAACATCCAGGACTGGCTGCACTCACCATGATTTGGGCTCTCCGAAGTGCAGGTAGTTGATGCTGTACAGGTCCATGTCTTCAGTGTGCCAGGCAAAGGATGTCTTCCACATGCCAAAATACAAGTATGGGGTTGTTCACACCCTCTATGGTGATGCCGCTCTCCCTCTCCACCACGTCCAGGATGGTGTTCAGGTGGCCGATGTTCCAATCATCCACATGCTGCAGACAAGCAAGAGAGCCGTGAGGGGCAGAATACAGATTACAGGGAGGAACATATCAGAATCCCTTCCAGAGAAGAGTCATAGGAATACCAAGTGCAGCATGTGACACCGACAGTTCTGCTTCAAATGCTGCTTAATGCAATTGAACATACCTCTTAGGACTCACCTGGTCTGTGAGGACAATATGGCCACTTGCTGAGCAGGCAAAACTCACATGTCAAATAAACAATGCACTCGGAAAGTATTCACAGCACTTCACTTTTTCCACTTTTTTTATGTTACAGCCTTATTCCAAAACACATTTTTTCCCCAAAAAGTCAAACAATAACCCATAAATGACAACGTGGAAAGAAGTTGGTTTGAAAAAAAAAAAAAATATGATAGATATATCTCCACAGACTTTGCAATGACACTCAGAATTGAGCTCAGGTGCCTCCTGTTTCCACTGATCATCCTGAGATGTTTCTACAACTTGATTGGAGTCCACCTGTGGTAAATTCAGTTGATTGGACATGATCTGGAAAGGCACACACACCTGGGGGGGAGCTTTAGTCAGGGAGGTGACCAAGAACCATGATGGTCACTCTGACAGAGCTCCAGCGTTTCTCTGTGGAGAGAGGAGAACCTTCCAGAAGAACAACCCTCTCTACCTCAGTAAAAGGCACATGACAGCCCACCTGGAGTTTGCCAAAGGCACCTGAAAAAAACTGACCATAAGAAACAAAATTCTCTGGTCTGATGAAACAAAGGATTGAACTCTTTGGCCCGAATGGAAAGCGTCATGTCTGGGAGGAAACCAGGCACTGTTCATCACCTGACCAATACCATCCCTACAGTGAAGCATGGTGGTGGCAGCATGTTTTTCAGCAGAAGGAACTGGTAGACTAGTCAGGATTGAGGGAACGATGAAATGCAGCAATGTACAATATACAGAGACATCACTGAAGAAAACCAGCTCCAGAGTGCTCTGGACCTCAGACTGGAGCGAAGGTTCATCTTCCAACAGGACATCCACCCTAAGCACACAGCCAAGATAACGCAGGAGTGGCTACGGGATAACTCTGAATGTCCTTGAGTGGCCCAGCCAGAGCCCAGACTTGAACCCGATTGGACATCTCTGGAGAGATCTGAAAATGGCTGTGCACCGACACTCCCCATCCAACCTGATGGAGCTTGAGAGGTCCTGCAAAGAAGAATGAGAAAAACTGCCCAAAAATAGGAGTGTCAAGCTTGTAGCATCATACTCAACAAGACTTGAGGATGTAATTTGTGCCAAAGGAGCTTCACCAAAGTATTAAGTAAAGCTGTGAATACTTACTGTATGTACATGGGATTATTTAAAATAAATTTGTAAAGATTTCAAACTCTTTCACGTTGTCATTATGGGGGATTGGTTGTAGAATTTTGAGGAAAATAATGAATTTCAACCATTTTGGAATAAGGCTGTAACATAACAAAATGTGGAAAAAGTGAAGCGCTGTGAAGACCTTCGGATGCACTGTAGTTTACAAGAGTGGTTTCTTGAAGGTGAAAAAGCATCAAAGCTATGCTTTCTTAGAGTATAGGTGAGCCCCTTGCCTTATAAAACAACCTAGTTTAAAAAAAATGGGAGGAAGGACCACTAACTTTAATATATAGGTGTTTACATAAACCCTCTTCTCAGCTGCATAGGGCTTGCTGAGGTGGAGCTGGTGAAACAGCAGTACACTAAACTTCCCAGTGAATGGCTGTATTGAGGGGGGGAGGGGGTGGCTCTAGTCTTGGCCATTGCAGGTGGTCAGCAAGGTTACAGACAAGTGCATCAGGTTTTTTTTTTTTTTTTTTTTTTTTTTACATAAAAGGGAAGCAATGCAAAGGAAAACAGGATCCCCCCCCCCCTTTTGTCTAACAGGGTACCATACTACGTTACACAGGAGGGAAAGAAACGGAGCATGTAAAGGCAAAAAAAAAAAAAAAAATATATATAATAAAGATGGGCTGCTACCTGGCAGTACAGGGGAGGGGGGCCCCCATTTCAACGCTCAGTTCTGCAGTGTCACCCTACAATATTCATTGCGCCAAATTAAGTCCCGGCCAGACTGGTCCTGTAGCCTTGTATCCTGGGAGGCTGCAGGCAGAAAAGCAGGCAAGTTCACTAAGGGGGGGGGGGGGGGGGGGTGGGGGTTACCTTTCATGGGCAATAACGTGACTGAAAGTGGACCTTCAATTCTGCTTTATAGAATAACTAAGCTCTCTCAATCCACATTAACTGTGTGTAATCCATATGCTGCTAGCATTAGTAATTAGATAGGAAGGTTTACATTTTAATTGCTGCATGAATCATCTGCCCTTACAGTTGTGGCCAGAAATGCTAAAAAAAAAAATTAAAAAAAAAAAACGAAGGGAAGGAAAGGAAAAGGTGGAAGTTGCTCTGCATATATTAAAAATTAGTGTTTTCACTTTGTGGCACTCAGATACAGCTAAGTTCCACTTTAATTGGACAATTTGTACTAAAAAGGGTATAGTTGTCAAAAGGAAAAAAAAAAACTGTATCTGACAGACATATCTGCACATTTGTCATTGACTGGAACCAATCCGGTCATCATACCGGCATCTCCAACACAAGAGTTACACAGACAGCCCCCCCCCCCCCCCCCCCCACCATGAGTCAGGAAAGGTTCACTTTAAGAACACTCAGGTCACAGAATTTAACAAACTGACACACGAGGAATCTTTCATCAATTGCTCAAAAAAAGCCCCCCCCCCCCCCATTGTCAGCTTTGTTAATTATATGGTAGTCATTAAAAATCTCCCTTTGATACCTTATCATAGAGAGTCCCGTTTACATCAGCACCATAAATTGGAGCATTGAAAGTCAGATTCTTCCAGTATTTGCGTTCCAGGTCTTCGAAGTCAGCGTAACGAGGTGTGCAAAACCTGCAGAGGAGGGGGAGGAAAGGTACAATGTGTCAAATATCATCTTTATACAATACTGGGAGATTCAGCCTCAAATGGAGAGATTTTCCACGGACTAGGGAGGGAATTTGCGAAAACTGTACAGTGCAAAATCTGGTGCAGCTCTGCATACAAACCAATCAGCTTTCAGGTTTGATTGTCAAAGCTTAAAGCAGAGTTCCAACCAAGAGTGGAACTTCCGCTCATCTGTCCGCCCCCCCCCCTCCGTCCCCCCCACCCCAGTGTCAAATTTCACACCATTTGACAGTGGTACACACTTCCGTTGGTGCAAGCCACAAGTCCAGCCCCTCTCCCCACCCCCCCTTCCCCCACCGCTGTGCCAGCAAGAGCGCAGAACTTACACATTACAGACCAGGCCGAGAAACCACAGGGCTTCACTGCTGTGTTCCCTTACCAGCAATGGCAGCCAATGGAAACATTGGCTGTGGTGCAGATAACGCTGGATTCCAGGACAGGCAAGTGTCCCAATATTAAAAAAAAAAAAAGTCAGCAGCTACAGTAAGTGTAGCTGCCGACTTCATTTTTGGATGGAGAGGCCAGAACACGACTTTAATTGAACAAGCTGAAGTGAGAATCGGATTGGCTACCTTGCACAGAAGCACCAGATTTTGCACTCTCCGAGTTTTACTAAATCTCCTCCTCTGTGTTCTACAGCTGCACAATTAATTGTTAAAAAAAAAAATCGTGATCTCGATTCACCCCCTCGGATGACGATTCTTTCATATAAACAAGTGGAGAGTGTGCTCACTCAGCTGTGAAAGGAAAGCATCCAGGCAGTTAGCCAAGTCTTTAACTTGATACATTTTAACTAAGCTTCCTTCTTAGATCAAAAGGGAGAAAACTTCTGTGTAAATAAATAATCCGGGCAGTCTGCCAAGTTTTCAACAAAGTTTAAATGCAGGAAGTTTAACCACTTAAAGTCTAATGCCTGTACACACGATCAGAAAATCATACGGAAAATACCGCTTTCGAAGCGATCGTACGATAATCGGATCATTAGTACAGAGCTTTCAAGAGTCGATCAGGACAGTTCATCCGATAATATTCTATCGGACATGCAGGAAATTTTTTTTCGTACGATGCCAGATCGTACGATTTTTGTTTAATCAGTACAGCTATCGTTTCTAAAATGCAATACAAATGCATTACAACACATGACATCACTTCCGAATTTTATTTCTGTCGTGCGGGAATTTGTGCCTTTAGTAAACTCATCAGATTCGATCTGAGATCAGCATGCAATAAAAAAAATGGACGATCATTCGTCTGATAATCTCATCGTGTGTATGGGGCATAAATCTTTTACTGACACTTCTTAAAGTTAAAGAATATTTTTTGCTAGAAAATTACTTGGAACCCCCAAACTATATATATATATATATATATATATATATATATATATATATATATTATATACACATACATACATACATACATACATACACACACACACACACAGAGACCCTAGGAAATAAAATGGCAATTGCTGCAATATTTTATGTCACAATGTATTTGCCCAGCAATCTTTCAAATGCAATTTTTTGGGGAAAAAAATTCACTTCAATGAAAAAAAAAAAAAAAAAAAAAAAAAAAAAAAAAAAAAACCACACCACAGTAAAAAAGTTAGCCACTTTTTTTTTTTTTTTTTTTTAATGTGAAAGATGTTACGCCGCAAGAATCGTGGTCTATCTTCTAAGCAAAAAAATCGTGATTCTCATTTTAGCCGGAATCAGCTCTACCGTGTTCTAAGTCTTACTGTCCACTTTTATTTATCCCAACATCAAAGTAAGCCCATCCTCTGCTTAAAGCGGAAGTAAACCCATCCATAAAACGGTTTCATTTCCGGCACGTGCCGGAAATGTAACACTCCCATTGGTTGTGCTCTCAACCAAACTGTCAAACCATCCAATGGCTGGTGTCTAAACTGATCACATGTGCAGCATCATGGCAGTTGTAGATTAAACAGAGGCAAAGATGGCAGCTTCCTTGGCTGAAAACGATTGGGGGGTTTACTTACACTTTAATCATGGAAGGAAGGCTGAGATTCTATTGAAACGCCCCAGTAAAGGTGAACGGGTGTCACATCACAGTCAGAGCTGCTCAAGTTCTCAGGCAGGCGTGACAGCAGTACTGCAAGAGCCGTCATCTTCAGCTACATTCACACCAGCATTTTGCCCTAGTGCAAATGGTAGCAGCAGAAATCTGGGATTCTTGCTGCCGTTTTCTGACTCCCATTAGTGGCTAGCTGCCTAACCCATACACTTTAATGGTAGGTTGACACAGTAGCTGCAGCTATTCATGACTATTCCCATAGATAGCAATTTCCTGAGGTGATCTCTGTGCGAAAACCATAAAATAGGTGTGGCTGCCGGCAAGCGGTCCTTAAAAGTGTATGGGTTTGGCGGCTGCAGCTAGCCACTCCCAGGTGTCACTTTTAGGGGCAGGTTGCCGGCAGCTGTAGCCATTCCATGGTTGTACACCCAGCCAGAGATCACATCAGGTAATTGCTAGCTATGGGAATAGCCATGAATAGCTGCGGTTGCCAGCAACTTACCATTAACAGCTTGCTGACCAGCCGCCGCAGTTATACTGCACGAATTGCCGTAGCTGTACGTTGATTTGTGCAATTCTTAACTTTTCACCTGGTGATCCTGCCAGGAACTCCTCCTGTCCTGGGGTGAGCACATTTACACTATAATGTATCGGAGGAGGGAGCAGTGTTCTCGCCCTAGGCCAATAGAACACGTCCCTCTCCATAACATGCGGGAGGTGTCTAAGCCTGGGTTCACAGACTTTGAATCTGACATCCCTGCGCAACTTCTTCACGGCTTGCATACGACTTATTTAACAGAAGTCAATGCAAGTCGTATTGAAGTCGCACCAAAAGTCGTGCAGGAAACTTTTACCAAGTCGGAGCGACTCGAGTCGCATCAAATAGAACAGTTCTATTGCAGGTAATGGGGCATGACAGAACTCTGAAGTCGCATGACAAGTCGTGGCCGTGTGAATCGGGGCCAAGTCACAGAAAGCTGGGAACAATGTAACTGATAAGAGTGCAGCAAACAGTCAGAGCCCAGGAAGTCATCAGCTCTCAGATTTATGGCAGGATCAAGTACTTTTTTGAACTGATGAAGCAAAAATCAAACATCCTCCACGGAATATTAACCCGACCAAAAAGGGTGAAAATAAGAGAAGTCCCTCGCTTGCCAGTACAGGTTATATACCAAGCTAGAAGAGGAGGAGTCACAATGCTGCTGGAGCAGAGCCAACACCAGATGTGCCGATTTGAATATGTTCACCACGATTGTAACCGGAGCGAGCAAATATTGTCAACAAGCAAAACCAGATGCAAAGCAGGAAAATGTACCTCTGCCAACACGTCTGAGAAAACACGGCCGCCTCCCCGCAGAGACTGAACACCATTGCCTGCTCTGCGATCTCCTATCTGGCCGGTCTTATATTATGGAGGGTTTTGGTTTTGTTAATCGCGCCCCACCCCCCCCACCACCTTTTCAGGAATTCTCCCCCGAAGCTCCCATAAGATCATCTTTCACACATCTCCCAGCAGTCACTTACTTGTCACTGTTGGCGATACGTCTGAACTCTTTGACGGTCATGGGTTTCTTCTGAATGTTGTACTGTGTGAAGAGTCCGGACTGGCCGGTCACCACCTGCTGAATGGGTGCCGGAATCACCAGATCATCCAGGTCATCGTAACAGACCCGAGGCTTCCATTCCTTGGGAGGGACCACCTGCAACCACAACAGCCAATCATTGAGCGATCCGCATCCGGACAACCAGCGCCTGGTATAGTCAGACTCTGAAGTCTACCACTGTCCCCGGGGTGTGCTGGTGATAGGCCAGCACTCCGTTATTGGGTGACACTCCGTGTCTCATCCGATACAATCTAACAATAATTCTAATAGAGATCCCACTGTGATCCATATTCTTACCTTGGCCAATCCGGCACGGTGCGCCCCCTGAGACTCGATATATGCAATATATCGCTTGAAGTTGCGGAATTCCTCCATGGTCGGGTAGAAGGTCATGATCCGGGAACCGGGGTTCGGGTTTTCGTTCTCCCCCGCCATTCTGACGTCTAATCCTGAGAGATTCTCTCAGTGTCCGAGGAGCTGCAGACAGAAAGATAATATATTACAGGAGGAGCCTCTTTACCCCTCCCCCACCCATAGATCTCATCTCATAGATTGCTGGCAAAAAGTCCTCTTTACCCACCCCTCCCAAAATATCCACAGTGCCTGGTCCTCTTCACCATCCAATCCCCACACCCCTCCCCAGTGCCTGGTCCTCTTCACCATCCAATCCCCACACCCCTCCCCAGTGCCTGGTCCTCTTCACCATCCAATCCCCACACCCCTCCCCAGTGCCTGGTCCTCTTCACCATCCAATCCCCACACCCCTCCCCAGTGCCTGGTCCTCTTCACCATCCAATCCCCACACCCCTCCTCAGTGCCTGGTCCTCTTCACCATCCAATCCCCACACACCTCCTCAGTGCCTGGTCCTCTTCACCATCCAATCCCCACACACCTCCCCAGTGCCTGGTCCTCTCCACCATCCAATCCACACACATCTCCCCAGTGCCTGGTCCTCTTCACCATCCAATCCACACACATCTCCCCAGTGCCTGGTCCTCTTCACCATCCAATCCACACACATCTCCCCAGTGATTAGTCCTCTTCACCATCCAATCCACACACATCTCCCCAGTGATTGGTCCTCTTCACCATCCAATCCACACACATCTCCCCAGTGATTGGTCCTCTTCACCATCCAATCCACACACATCTCCCCAGTGATTGGTCCTCTTCACCATCCAATCCACACACATCTCCCCAGTGATTGGTCCTCTTCATCATCCAATCCACACACATCTCCCCAGTGACTGGTCCTCTTCACCATCCAATCCACACACACACACACACCTCCCCCCCAGTGACTGGTCCTCTTCACCATCCAATCCACACACATCTCCCCAGTGCCTGGTCCTCTTCACCATCCAATCCACACATCTCCCCAGTGCCTGGTCCTCTTCACCATCCAATCCACACATCTCCCCAGTGCCTGGTCCTCTTCACCATCCAATCCACACATCTCCCCAGTGCCTGGTCCTCTTCACCATCCAATCCACACATCTCCCCAGTGCCTGGTCCTCTTCACCATCCAATCCACACATCTCCCCAGTGCCTGGTCCTCTTCACCATCCAATCCACACATCTCCCCAGTGCCTGGTCCTCTTCACCATCCAATCCACACATCTCCCCAGTGCCTGGTCCTCTTCACCATCCAATCCACACATCTCCCCAGTGCCTGGTCCTCTTCACCATCCAATCCACACATCTCCCCAGTGCCTGGTCCTCTTCACCATCCAATCCACACATCTCCCCAGTGCCTGGTCCTCTTCACCATCCAATCCACACATCTCCCCAGTGCCTGGTCCTCTTCACCATCCAATCCACACATCTCCCCAGTGCCTGGTCCTCTACACCATCCAATCCACACACACACACACACACCTCCCCCCCAGTGACTGGTCCTCTTGGTATTTGCACCGGTCAGTTGAAAAGACACCAGTCCAACTAGTTCATCCCTCCACCACATCCTTCACCCCCAATACATGCCTGATGTCTGGTCCTATTTACCCTCCGCCTCACTCATATCGATCGCCCGCCCCCCCCAAATGTACCCCTGGTGATCAGTCCTCCCCCCTCCATCACATATCCCCCCCCTGTACCCCTGATCACCGGTCCCCCCATATGGAGGGTGTAGATTTGTGGGAGGAGTCAGTTGTATACAATGTATCCGGAACTCAGAGGAGATTATAGAGGGATTATACCCCTTTTGATAGATCTGCGAGTGATACAATGTATCCCCCCTCCCCCATGTATCCGCTCCTCTTGTACCCCAATAGAGCTCCCGGAGTGATACAATATTCTCCCCTCCCCGTACCGTCACCTGACCGGCTCCAGGCGGCCTCTTCCCCCGGGATATAAACCGTCTCCTTTCCGCCCGCCGTGATTGACAGCACAGACCGGAAAAAGCAAAGGGAGAAGGGCGGGCCGTGCTCCCAGCCTCCGCCGCTGATTGGCTGAAGCCCCCAAGACCGGAAGTCGGCTCATGGAAACGTGCGCAGCGTTCCCATTGGCTGAGAGAACGATCGCTCTCCCCGGCTCTCTCCCTACCCCACCCTGGCCCCGGAGCCGGCAGATAAGGCGGAGGGGGCCCGCCGGCGGATCACTCACCTTCCTGTGTTAAGCGCTGAGAATTCAGTCGGGCGTCTTGGCCCGGGACGGGGCGTGTCTCTCAGGGACGAGGGTCCCCGGGGCGGCCGATGAGTCGATCCCGAGGTGGAGCCGCTCCACCGCCCGCTGTGTCTCCTAAATCCGTCCGTCTCCCCGGAGCTCCGCTCAGCGTCGCCTTTCGTTTTCTCTCCGCTGCGCCTGCGCACTGCGTCCCAAACCGGTCGGCCAACAGGAAAACAGCGGCAGGCAACCAATCGGCGCGCTGGTCCCGCCTCTTCTACTGCCACTGGCCGCGCCGCTTACCTGGAGCGACTCCCGATTGGTGGAGAGGTCCGGACCGTCCAATCAGGGGCGTGCAGAGTGTCTCGTTCCGCCAATGGGCCGTCCGGGGTGTGGTGGCGAGAGGCTGCGCCTGTGTTATTGTGTGCTAAACTCGGGGCCTCCACCGACGCCGTGCAATCATCACCGAGAAATACAATGTAACAATAATCATCACCGAGAAATACAATGTAACAATAATCATCACCGAGAAATACAATAATAATGATCACCGAGAAATACAATGTAACAATAATAATCACCGAGAAATACAATGTAACAATCATCACCGAGAGATACAATGTAACAATAATAATCACTGAGAGAAACAATAATAATCACTGAGAGAAACAATAATAATCACTGAGAGATACAATGTAACAATAATCATCACCGAGAGAAACAAAAATCATCACTGAGAGATACAATAATCATCACAGAGAGAAACAAAAAATAATCACCAAGAGAAACAATAATTACTGAGAAAAACAATGTAACAATAATCATCACTGAGAGATACAATAATAATAATAATCACCAAGAGAAACAATAATAATAATCATCACCGAGAGAAACAATAATAATCACAGAGAGATATTATAGAATTCCCCCCCCCCCCCAGGAAATACTAAGGGACTTTTGAGGCAACTGATCAACAATAGATGAGAAAAGACATAGAAATGTATTCATATAAAATATGTGGTGCAAACAACACCAGCAGAGAATTACATAGAGGACATAGACATAATTATATAACAAATATAAAAATGCAGATCCTTCAATATTAAGCCCAACGCGTTTCTGGACCTGTGTAGAGTCCTTTCTTCAGGGACATTTCATTCGAGGTAGTGCTGCTATATTGATATTCTACAATAAGACAAAGTCACACATCAGATTCATATTTAAGGTAAAAGGAATGAGCATCGTTGAGGCCAAGTAAAAGTAAACGTAGCAGTCAAGTAGAGAGAATGTAGAAAAGAACGGTCACAACTGGTGTGGACAAATTTAGAAACGAGCACGGCTGCTGTAAAAAGGTCAGGGTGGGAGCAACACCTAAAAAATGTGTGTCAGTCCTCCAAAGAAAAGGGAGGAAGCATTTTAAAGAAAATGATAGGCGGAAGAAAGCGCTATTGTACCCACAAAGGTGACCCGGACAGTGCTGCTGTGTAATGATTGTATCAACCAATGTCCCTAAGAGAAAACAAAAATGTTTCATAAATATAGCGCCTGCAGGTATATATGACCATATAATAAGCCAAAATAACATAGGAAAGCATTTAGTATGCAATATTAGTAATAATCATTACAAGCACCATGTGCATTTTAATTTGAATCAGGATTAATGAAATAATGATCAGATGTAACGGAGAGAAATACAATGTACTTGTACACGATTGAATGATAGAAACCAGCAGAGCTTCCCCTCATTTCACATCTTCCCCTCAGATCTACAGCAACTGCACTTCCAAGTTTACTTGTAGTGCAAAGTGGATTTGCCTTTAGTAAATCAACCCCAGGACGCTATAATGCACCCATAACTCAAAAATATATTTAATCAAGAGTGATATGATGAGCTAATGATTGAGATCCAAGCAAGAGAAGTACAATGTAACAATAATAATGATCAGAGCGATAAAATAAAATAATGATTGAGATAGGAGCGATACAATGTAACAATAATTCTGATGGAAATCCAACCCAGAAAGATACAATGGAGGTGGATTTACTGAAGACAAATAGCCTGTGCACTCTACAAGTGCAGTTGCTCCAGAGCTTAGTAAATGGGATAAAGCTTCACTTTGCAAAAAACACCCAATCACATGCAAGGAAAATAAAAAAAACCGCATTGTTTTTCTTGCACGCGATTATATGGATGATGGAAGTCAGTAGAGCTTCTCCTCATTTACTAAGCTCTGGAGCAACTGCACGTGTATAAAGTGCACCATCTGTTTGTTTTTAGTAAATCAACCCCAATGCAACAATAATTCAGATGGAGATCCAAACCGGAGTGATACAGTGGGGTTGATTTACTCAAAGTAGAACAGAACTACCCTGTTTCCCCGAAAATAAGACCTAGCGTGATTGTCGGTCTTGGCTGCAATATAAGCCCTACCCCCCAAATAAGCCCTACCCTGAAAATAAGACCTACAAGGACTTTAACTAGGGCTTATTTGGGGGGTAGGGCTTATATTGCAGCCATCACCGAAATCACGCTAGGTCTTATTTTCGGGGAAACAGGGTATAGGCAACATTTTTTTTTTCCATTTTGGATAGAGTAAGGGAGGGGTTTTTTTTAGCCATCTGTGTCCCCATTGCGGAGATTTCCCTTCACTTCCTGTCCCATAGCCAAACAGGAAGTAAGAGGAAATCCCTACAAATTAAGGGAATTCCTTGGGGACCCCCAGCTCACCAGAACTAGTGTCCCCATTGGAAGATTTCCCCTCTATTACTTTTCTGGGGACAACCCAAAAATTTGGGATTTTTTTCTTTACTTTCACTTTGGGCCCTTTCACACTGGGGCGGTTTGCAGGCGCTATTGCACTAATAATAGCGCCTGCAAACCGACCCGAAACAGCCGCTGCTTTGCCTCCAGTGTTAAAGCCCCCGAGGGTTTTCACACTGGAGTGGTACGCTGGCAGGACGGGAAAAAAAGTCCTGCCAGCAGCATCTTCGGAGCGGTGAAGGAGCGGAGTGTATATCGCTCCTTCACCACTCCTGCCCATTAAAATCAATAGGACAGCGCAGCTATACCGCCGGCAAAGCGCCTCTGCAGAGGCGCTTTGCAGTGGTTTTTAACACTTTCTCAGCTGCTAGTGGGGGGGTAAAATCGTTTGCATTTGTTTCGTTGCAAAAGCATTTGCTTCTGTTAAAAAAATGTGTAAATAAGTAAGTTTTCTCTTTCACTGATGGGCACTGATAAGGCGGCACCGATGAGGTGGCACCAATGAGCGGGCACTGATGATGGGCACTGATATGCGGCACTGATGGGCACTGGTAGGCGACACTGATGGGTGGCACTGATATGCGGCACTGATGGGCATTGATGGGCGGCACTGATGGGCACTCATGGGTGGCACTGGTGGGCACTGATGGGCGACACTGATGGGCACTGAAAGGCGGCACTGATGGGCACTGAAAGGCGGCACTGATGGGCACTGAAAGGCGGCACTGCTGGGCACTGAAAGGTGGCACTAATGGGCACTGATAGGGTGGCACTGATGGGCACTGATACGCGGCACTGATATGAGGCACTGATAGGTATCTCTGGTGGCACTGGCAGTGGTAGGCATTGGAGTGGGCACTGATTGGCAGCTGCCTGGGCACAGATTGGTATTTCCCTGGGGGTCTAGGGGGCATACCTGGTGGTCCAGTGTGGTGGCCATCCTGGTGGTCCTGGGCGGCTTCTCTGGTGGTCCTGGGTAGGATCCGAGGGGGGGCTGTGCTGATAAACAATCAGTACAGACCCCCCCTGTCAGGAGAGCAGCCGATTGGCTCTCTACTTGCGTCTGTCAGACACGAGTGAGGAAAAGCCGATCAACGGCTCTTCCTATTTACATCGTGATCAACTGTCGATTGGACACGGCTGATCATGTGGTAAAGAGACTCCCCCCTGGGGGCGTGCAGCGGCTTAATATCCTGATCACGTCATATGACGTCCAGTCAGGATATTGAAACCACTTTGCCACCGTCATTTTGCTATATGGCGGGCAGCAAGTGGTTAAAGGGGTTGTAAACCCTCGTGGTTGCATTCTATGCATTGAGGTGAAAAACCTCTTGCAGTGCAGCAGCCCCCCCCCAGTGCCCCCGTTTTACTTACCTGAACCCTCTCTTTCAGGTTCCAGCTCTACCCGCTGTCTCGTGTCCTGATTGGCTAGATTGATAGCAGCGATTTTAAGACGATACTTTACAATTACTTTAAAGAAGGTTTCACATAGTCATGACAGCATAATTCATATACATAATAAAGGGGGGAGGAGGTATAAAAAGGGGTAAGTGTACCCTCCAAAAACTGCTGGGAAAACCTCCAGAGATTCAGGTCATTGTAGAAAGTCTCTCAGTGGGCTATGAGTGTCCAAAAAAAAAGCACTGGATTCACAGAGACACTATTTTACCATAAGTTTTGGGACACCTGCCTTTACACGCACATGAATTTTAAAAAGATAGCAAACTCTGTTACTCCACTTATACCTACAGGTAAGTCTATAGTAAGGATTACTTGTAAGTACTGTGAATATCTCTCAAACTTGCACAATTGAGGAGATATTCAGAGTGTATGCAGCCAGTGACATCATCTGCACAATGCGCTCTGAAGGTCCGGCTTACAGTGCCAAATCTTCAGAGCCCGTGCCGGGAACGGCGGCTCCCGCGTGCATGTGCGGCAGTGACGTCATCGTCGCTCCGGCCACTCACATCGCTAGAACCTGCAAACCCGGAAGAAACACCGGGGGGAAGATGTCAGCCGTCACCGCTGGAAGGGCTTCGTTCTAAGGTAAGTATTTCATAATGTATACTAGCACATTATGAAATACTTACCTTAGAATGAAGCATGCTAGCACATTATGCCATTGTCTTGTGTCGCGTACACACGGGCGGACTTTTCGACCGGACTGGTCCGACAGACTTTCCAGCGGACTTTCGACAGACTCCCGACGGACTTTCTAACGAATGGACTTGCCTACACACGATCACACCAAAGTCCGACAGATTTGTACGTGATGACGTACACCGGACTAAAATAAGGAGGTTGATAGCCAGTAGCCAATAGCTGCCCTAGCGTGGGTTTTTGTCCGTCAGACTAGCACACAGACGAGCGGATTTCTGGGTCCGGCGGAGTTCCGATGTAAAGATTTGAAGCCTGTTCCAAATCTAAAGTCCGTCAGATTTTCGACTGGAAAAGTCCGCTGAAGGTTCGGTGAAGCCCACACACGATCGGATTGTCCACCGGACCAGGTTTTTTTTTTTTTGTTTCCTTTAGCGGCTTACATCCGCTTTAATGGCATCCCAGTCTTAGCCCGTAGGGTCCAATATCCCCAGCTCTGCTCCTGCACTGACAATGCTGGGAGATCTCCCGCTGCCTGTCTTTGATTTATACACAAAGGGAAGTCAATTCACAAAGAGATAAATACTGCAGAAGCGTTTCCTTAACTTCTTGCCACCCACATAATGCATATAATGTATGTGGCGGCAAAGAGGGTGGGCTTTAACACCCCCACACAACGCACATACACTATATTGTCAAAAGTATTGGGACGCCTGCCTTTACACACACATGAACTTTAATGACATCCCAGTCTTATGCCCCGTACACACGGTCGGACATTGATCCGACATTCCGACAACAAAATCCTAGGATTTTTTCCGACGGATGTTGGCTCAAATTTGTCTTGCATACACACGGTCACACAAAGTTGTCGGAAAATCCGATCGTTCTAAACGCGGTGACGTAAAACACGTACATCGGAACTATAAACGGGGCAGTGGCCAATAGCTTTCATCTCTTTATTTATTCTGAGCATGCGTGGCACTTTGTGCGTCGGATTTGTGTACACACGATCGGAATTTCCGACAACGGATTTTGCTGTTGGAAAATTTTATAGCCTGCTCTCAAACTTTGTGTGTCGGAAAATCCGATGGAAAATGTGTGATGGAGCCCACACACGGTCGGAATTTCCGACAACACGGTCCTATCACACATTTTCCGTCAGAAAATCCGACCGTGTGTACGGGGCATTAGTCCGTAGGGTTCAATATTGAGTTGGCTCCGCCCTTTGCAGCTATAACAGCTTCACCTCTTCTGGGAAGGCCGTCCACAAGGTTTAGGAGGGTGTCTATGGGAATGTTTGACCATTCTTCCAGAAGAGCATTTGTGAGGTCAGGCACTGATGTTGGATGAGAAGGCCTGACTCACAGTCTCTGCTCTAATTAATCCCAAAGGTGTTCTATCGGGTTGAGGTCAGGACTCTGTGCAGGCCAGTCAAGTTCCTCCACCCCAAACTCGCTCATCCATGTCTTTATGGACTTTGCTTTGTGCACTGGTCCAAATCATTTGGTGGAGGGGGGATTATGGTGTGGGGGTTGTTTTTCAGGGGTTGGACTTGGCCCCTTAGTTCCGGTGAAGGGAACTCTGAAAGCATCAGCATACCAAGACATTTTGGACATTTTCGTGCTCCCAGCTTTGTGGGAACAGTTTGGGGACGGCCCCTTCCTGTTTCAATATGACTGCACACAGTGCACAAAGGATGTAGGAGAAGCCACAAGTGTCCACAGCATCTAGCTGAGCAGTGGTGGTGGCCAACAGAATCTATTCACACCGTAAAGCTGTAAATGTCACTCAGGTGTCACATGTGTACACTGATAGGCAGGATCCTGTTGGCAGCTTCTGACATACAATTATTATTATTATTATTCAGGATTTACAGTGCCTTGAAAAAGTATTCATACCCCCTGGAATTTTCCACATTTTGTCATGTTACAACCAAAAACGTAAATGTATTTTATTGGGATTTTATGTGATAGACCAACACAAAGTGGCTCATAATTGTGAAGTGGAAGGAAAGTGATAAATAGTTTTCAACATTTTTTACAAATAAATATTTGAAAAGTGTGTGTGGGGGGGGGGGGGGGCATTTGTATTTAGCCCCCTTTACTCTGATACCCCTAACTAAAATCTAGTGGAACCAATTGCCTTCAGAAGTCACCTAATTAGTAAATAGAGTCCACCTGTGTGTAATTTAATCTCAGTATAAATACAGCTGTTCTGTGAAGCCCTCAGAGGTTAGTTAGAGAACCTTAGTGAACAAACAGCATCATGAAGGCCAAGGAACACACCAGACAGGTCAGGGATAAAGTTGTGGAGAAGTATAAAGCAGGGTTAGGTTATAAAAAAATATCCCAAGCTTTGAACATCTCACGGAGCTCTGTTCAATCCATCATCGGAAAATGGAAAGAGTATGGCACAACTGCAAACCTACCAAGACATGGCCGTCCACCTAAACTGACCGGCCGGGCAAGGAGAGCATTCATCAGAGAAGAGCCAAGAGGCCCATGGTAACTCTGGAGGAGCTGCAGAGATCCACAGCTCAGGTGGGAGAATCTGTCCACAGGACAACTATTAGTCGTGTTCTCCACAAATCTGCCCTTTATGGAAGAGTGACAAGAAGAAAGACATTGGTGAAAGAAAGTCATAAGAAGTCCTGTTTGCAGTTTGTGAGAAGCCATGTGGAGGACACAGCAAACATGTGGAAGAAGGTGATCTGGTCACAGGAGACCAAAACTGAACTTTTTGGCCTAAAAGCAAAAGGCTATGTGTGGGGGAAAACTAACACTGCACATCACCCTGAACACACCATCCCCACCGTGAAACATGGTGGTGGCAGCATCAGGTTGTGGGGATGCTTTTCTTCAGCAGGGACAGGGAAGCTGGTCAGAGTTGATGGGAAGATGGATGGAGCCAAATACAGGACAATCTTAGAAGAAAACCTGTTATGCCCTGTACACACGGTCGGACATTGATCGGACATTCCGACAACAAAATCCATGTTTTTTTTTCGACGGATGTTGGCTCAAACTTGTTTTGCATACACACGGTCACACAAAGTTGTCAGAAAATCCGATCATTCTGAACACGGTGACGTAAAACACGTACGTCGGGACTATAAACGGGTCAGTGGCCAATAGCTTTCATCTCTTTATTTATTCTGAGCATGCGTGGCACTTTGTGCGTCAGATTTGTGTACACACGGTCAGAATTTCCGACAACAAGGTCCTATCACACATTTTCTGTCGGAAAATCCGACCGTGTGTACGGGGCATAAGAGCCTGCAAAAGACTTGAGACTGGGGCGGAGGTTCACCTTCCAGCAGGACAACGACCCGAAACATACAGCCAGAGCTACAATGGAATGGTTTAGATCAAAGCATATTGATGTGTTAGAATGGCCCAGTCACAGTCCAGACCTAAATCACATTGAGAATCTGTGGCAAGACTTGAAAATTGCTGTTCACAGACGCTCTCCATCCAATCTGACAGAGCTTGAGATATTTTACAAAGAAGAATGGGCAAAAATGTCCCTCTCTAGATGTGCAAAGCTGGTAGAGACATCCCCAAAAAGACTTACAGCTATAAATGTAGAGAAAGGGGGTTCTACAAAGTATTGACTCCGGGGGGCGCCATACAATTGCCCCCCCCCCCCCCCCCCACACACACACACACACACACACACACACTTGTCACTTATTAATTTGTATCATTTATCATTTTCCTTCCACTTCACAATTATGTGCCACTTTATTTGGTCTATCACATAAAATCCCAATAAAATACATTTATGTTTTTGGTTGTAACATGACAAAATGTGGGAAATTGTAAGGGGTATGAATACTTTTTCAAGGCACTGTATATCATTATTATTATTATTATTATAATACAGGATTTATATATTATTATTATTATTATTATTCAGGATTTATATACAGTGAGGCAAAAACTATTTGCTCCCCTGCTGATTTTGTACATTTGCCCACTGACAAAGAAATGATCCGTCTAGAATTTTAATGGTCGGTTTATTTTAACAGTGAGAGTCAGAATTATGCCCCGTACACACGGTCGGATTTTCCGATGGACAATGTCCGATCGGAGCGTGTTGTCGGAAATTCCGACCGTGTGTGGGCTCCATCGGACATTTTCCATCGGATTTTCCGACACACAAAGTTGGACAGCAGGAGATAAAATTTTCCGACAACAAAATCCGATCGCGTCAATTCCGACCGTGTGTGGCCTGTTCCAACGCACAAAGTGCCACGCATGCTCAGAAGAAATTCCGACACGGGACAGCTCGTTCTGGTAAACTTAGCGTTCGCAATGGATACAGCACTTTCGTCACGCTGCAATGTAAAAAATGGTTTAATACAGCGCACTCTCTTCTTCTTTATAATGTGACAAGAATTAAGTCGTTTTGCTGCTCATATTCACACACACTTCTCACAAACTTTTATTTGTGTTTTTTTAGTGGGATTCCCTCAATATATTCTTATTAGTTGTCACATCTGACAGTTTTATATTTTTTATGTTTTTTTTTTTTGGTTTTTAAGCCTTTTTTTTCTTTAATGTTTGGATTTTTTCCAAGGCTGATCTTTGTTCAATGTTATTTTTATTTTTACTCCAGAATATTTTTGTGTGTGTTTTGTGTGTCAAGTTACCCCAACACCATTGATATCTTTTATTATTTAATCTCCATGAGATTTTTTGTTGTTTGTGTCCCTTGTTCATTTCACATTGTATATTAGAAATGTACCTGAATCCTCACAAACAAACCATCATTTTGAAGTAAAACACATAGGAGAGTATAATTCAAAACAAAAATCCTTTATTAAGGGCTCAGAACCAAACAAAGAGGAAGGCAACACTGGATCAACAGGAGAAATTAGTGAAGCCTGGGACCCCCACGGCAGACATCAATTCTTCAACATCAAAACTTGGTGGCCTGAGGAGTCCATATGTAAGGGAGGGCAGTCTGGTCCGGGATTCACAGAGACTCGGATAGCAGCAGATGACATCAGTGTCCCCAGGCTGTGGTACCACAAGAGGCTGCATTTTTTGGCCCACCAGACTGGATCCAGGGTCCTCACTGTCTGGTCTTCCTTTCACACTTCCTTCCGGGCTGTGGCTGTGCAGTTGGAGATGTGGCAGGAGGAGGAGTAGGACCTGGAGGAGGAGTAGGACCTGCAGGAGGAGGAGGAGGACCATCCCAAAGCTGTGTGTGAGGTGTAATTTGGCCCCTCATACCTTTAGCCAGAGCCTCAGATATGAGGGCCTCACACATGGCTTTTTGGCCCTCCTCCATCCTCTGCATTTTATATGCAATGAATGCAACAAAGTTCTCCTGCCTGGTGTGTGGTGCTCCCAGGACCTCTGTAGCCCTACAAAAGAATCTGATAGCCGCCTCCTCTAGGGCACTCCTCCTACTGCCACTTTCTGTTTCCAGGGGGGGTGGAGGGACCTGCAGATCAGCCAGCCGGCTCGGCCCGGCCACCTCCTGGCTGAGACTTCCCTGTGTATGAAAAAGGGACATAGTTTTAGTTTTTGCATCATCAATCACAATCATAAATTACTACTCCAAACTAACATCTAGTTAACATCATTGATTGGACAAGCAGAAATATTTAGAGGAATGCTATACCTGGCTCAATCTGGGCTCCTCCACATGTGGCCTGGAAGGCCCAGGTTGGGCGTCAGAAGCCTCAGCCGGGGGGGAAGGAAGCGTGGAAGGAAGACCGGAGAGGGATGGCCTGGGTTCAGTCTGGCCTGCCAGAAAGTGCAGCTTGTCGTAGTACCACATCCTGGGGACATAGATGTCACCTGCTGCTCCGGATCTCTGTGAATCCAGGACTTTATAGCGCTCCTTCAGATATGTGTTCCTCAGGCCACCAATGATAAACTTTAAATAAGTGATGTCTGCCGTGGGGGTCACCTGCTTCACAAATTCACACAATTGCTCCAGTGCTGCCTTCCTCTTTGTTTGGTTCTTGTAATGGGGGTGTTTAATCTCCCACAGACAGGGCAGCTCCCTTAGCATCTCTATGAATACTGAAATGAAGTCCTTATCTTTCTGTACCATATCCATGTTCACTGCAAGACACAACACAAGACAAAGCCTAATGTCAGACAAAACTCTCCTAATCTTGTAACAATATAGGCCTCAATCTAGAAGCAGTATAGACCCAAGTTTGTCTCTTACCTTCGTTCGTACGTTCGGCGCGTCCAATGCTCCTTCCTCCGCTCACAGATCCAACGTAATACGCACGCGTGTTACGCTTTATATACACTGCGCATGCGTGTAACTCCGCCCGCCCCTGACGTTCTTTCTAGTGTATTCCCCGCCCCTTTTCGTTTGGCGCAGTGGGGGAAGAACATGATGGTGGACATACAGCAGGTGCGGGCTAATTGTAGCAACGAGGAGGAGGAAAGGGCGGATCCAGGCACGTCCCGATCCAGAAGGAGACGTTTTAAGGCCACAAATATGTCGTTTGGGGAGATGTTGGAGATGGTACACTATGACGGAAAATATGGGCCTTACCCCAACCCCAACATCCGAAAGGCCAAGATCATGGCGAAAGTGGTCAGGAGTCTAGAGCGGAATTTCGGGGTACGAAGGCCTAAAGATCAGCTCAGGAAGCGGTGGTCGGACCTGAAGTTGAGAGAGCCAGAGCAGTACCGAAAGATCCGGAGAGTGCTGCAAAAAAGTAAGTAGTTGTGCTGTGTTCCTATTCTTTTTCTGTCTTTATTACGTTTTTTCTGCTCCATATGCTTTCATTAGTTGTAACGTTTCCAAAGGTCAACTTTAATGTTCATGGGCACATTATTCGTTCGTATCAAACATTTTTCTTTCGGCCTCTAGAACACCATTGTTAAGGCCATATGCATTTTCACACATTTTTGGGGGCCTACTTGGATGCCAAATATTTGTTTGTGTAGATGGGTTTGTTACTAGAATGAAATGACAACTAGATTGTGTGTAAAGAGAGGACACTGAGCAGCTGTTTTCACATCTGGACACTGGAGCACTAGTGTGGGACACAAGAACACCATTTTTATTAGGGGGGGCCACACAGGTGCTCCAGTGTATACTATAGGGGGGGCTACATCTGTGAAGCTTGTACCAAACAGGTAAAGTATTGCAGCTTGACAAAGGGCAATAAAAAATATACATCTTGGAACTCTGCTAAAATAGACAATTGTACCCCACTTCCAAGCAATGTTTCCTATTTCTATAGTTCTGCCATCAAATATCTGTGTGCTAATTATACCATTTTTGTTTTACATAGGGGAGAAAAGACTCGGAGGACACCACTCATCCCAGGAGAGCAGAGACCTCCCACCTCTGGAAGAAGGGGAAATACCGCAAACACAAGAAGAAGAGCAGGAGAAAGAAGAAGACGTGGTGGAGATTGTCACCACAACAGGTGAGTGTCTGCGACCACAGGCTCAGGTAAAAGAGATGGATGGTGGCAGATTTTTGAGACCTTTTTTTTTGTTCTTTATCTCTTTTTAGGTGATCGTGATGTGAGGGATCCTGAACGCTTTACTTCAGAAAGTGCCCAGATACTCATCGGGGAGATCATGGGGTGTAATCTCCAATTGCAAAACATACATCAACAAATCACTGATGTTATTAAAAAAAATAATAACATCATTGATGTTTTGGGGCGAATTTAAACTCCACAAAATTACCTGTTTTAGCGTTCCAAAATTTTTTCAATGTTTAGAAAAGCCAAATTTGGAGGATGCACACAGTGTGCCAACATGTGCTATCTGCCATCACGGGATATCAATGGACGCGTTTTGGGGGGGCAACCCCTTCCTCAATTATAAAGTAGCGTTGAGGAAGGGCTTGCTCCCCCCAAACACGTCCCTTGATCCCCCCTGATGGCAGATAGCACATGTGGACATTTGTAAATTGGTGTGCATCTTCCAAATTTGGCTTTTCCAGGGGTGATTTCCCCCCATCTGAACGCTATATCAAACACAGTTCCAAAATACTGATGTCTGATCTAGCCTTCAGGTTTTACCTAATGTGAACTTTGTAAGTTCAAGTTTTTTGGCTTTCTTGTTGGTTTTACACAGGCCTGTTTTATCTGAAATGGATATTTTGATTTTTCATAATGCTACTGCAAACATTGTTATACAACAAACATGTTGGTTTGTTTTAAAAACCTTTGGTAAATGCGCATGTGATTGTGCAGGTATAAAAAAGTGCCTTACTCAAGAATGTGTGGATTATTGTCTCAACACTACAACACTTTTGGGGTGATGTAATTGTTGTTTTATGCACAAATGGGGGTTATTTCCTAAGGGCAAATCCTCTTTGCACTACAAGTGCAGGTTCAGTGCAGTTGCAAGTGCACTTGTAGTGAAATGTGTTTTTGCATTTAGGAAGTACCAGCCAACACTGTTTTTTATAAGGTTACCCAATCACGACATTTTCTGCACTCAACACATTTCTGTCAGGGTCAGCTAAAACAAACACAAGCAGTAAATGTCCACCAAGAATTTCTTTTGGTTGTTTTTTATTTGAAAAAGGTGTCACAGATTGTCTGGCATATTGATAGCCCCCCTACCCGCAAAGAACTCCAGGTATCGTAACCGGACATCACGGGCATTCAGGGAGGGCAAGCCAGGACGGCCACTTTCAAGTGCCGTCATTGTGGATGTATTTTGGATTCCGGCCTCAGGCCCAACTGAGCCAGCATAGTTGGCTGAATGTTTTTGTAGAAAATTATGGAGAACACAGCAGGAAAGTATAATATGGTTCAGTTTATACTCCGCCATATGGATGGGTGTCATAAATAATCGGAACCGGCTGGCCAGGATTCCAAATGTGTTCTCCACCACTCTTCGGGCTCTGGCCAGCCGGTAATTAAAAACCCTCTGTTCCGGGGTGAGGGTCCTCATCGGGAATGGCCGCATCAGGTGGTCCCCCAGCGCAAACGCTTCATCAGCGACGAACACAAATGGGAGACCTTCAACATTGTCCTCTGGAGGTGGCAAGTCCAAGCTGCCATTCTGGAGACGCCTGTAGAACTCCGTCTGGGCGATCACTCCACCATCGGACATCCGGCCATTCTTCCCCACGTCCACATACAAGAAGTCGTAATTAGCCGACACCACCGCCAACATCACTATACTATTGAACCCCTTATAGTTGAAATAGTACGACCCCGAGTTGGGTGGTGGGACAATGTGGACGTGTTTCCCATCAATTGCCCCTCCGCAGTTCGGAAAGTCCCACCGCTGGGCAAAGTGGGAGGCCACAGTCTGCCATTCCTGTGGCGTGGAAGGAAACTGTTGAGGAAAATACAATAAACATTACTATTTTTTCACAGAAACCTGGCAAGCAGATTAGACAGAAACATTATGGGTCAACCTCCAGATAGCATTTATTAAGGGGAATTCAACAACAATAAAGTATAAGGTACACCTATCATATTCCCCCTCCCCCCCTCTCATGGGCCATTTCTAACATTATAGTGGGGGGGAACTCTTGGACAGGTAACCCTCTTCACTTCATTGAGAGATGAATGCCTAAATACAGGGTATTACTTGGAACAGCCCCTCCTTAGTTACACTATTGGCAGACCACTGGACAGGTAAGAAGTGTCATAATACAAAGATATAAATACACATTGTACACATTTGAGGACATTTGGACATTCTGCTATTACCTATCAAGATAATAATAGGATACAAAAACTTTAAACAGTACCATTGGAAAGTATACAGGCAGGCCCTTGCACTACATGCTTTGGGGAATTCATCCATACATCTGACCAGTAAAGAGGTGGGTATAGTGTGTATGGGTTTGGCAAAGTCAGCAGATAGATGATTGAGGATAGAGAATTGGGATCAGCTGACTTAGCAGTTGGGGGAGGGAGTGTTACAAAAAATTTGGGGACACCACAAAAAAAAAGCCTCTGCCACTCTGCCTGAATTTAAATCAAAAATAACATTTCCAAACATTTTAGGGGGTGTTTGGGGTAAAGCACTACTATGGAGCTGATAAAATACATTGTTAAGTGACTACATGAGGTGAATATAGGGCAGGAGACACCATGCTGGGGAGGTTAGTGAAGGGCAAATATGTATGAAGGACATAAAATAATAATTACCTAAAAATCCAGCATGCATGAGAACAAAGGGGACATTCACAGCATAGTACAATCATGGTAATTAGGGAATGAGGGAAGAAATACAATATATTCTCAAACATTAAATACAATAAAATGGGATATAAAAGGATAAAAATCTTACCTTCATATACTCCTTCTGCAGGACCTGGATGATGGCAGAACAGGTCTCTGGGATAATGATCCCCAGAGCCTGGGGGGAGATGCCTGTCGAGAACTTCAAGTCCTGCAGACTTCTCCCTGTGGCCAAGTACCGCAGGGTAGCGACCAACCTCTGCTCCGGAGTGATGGCTTGCCTCATGCAGGTATCCTGCCTGCTGATATAGGGGGTCAGCGAAGCCAACAAACGGTGAAACACGGGGTCCGTCATCCGGAGAAAGTTCCTGAAATCATCAGGATTATTCTCACGGATCTCACGGAGCAAAGGCATATGACAGAACTGGTCACGCTGAAGCAACCAATTCTTGGTCCATGAACTCCTCCCCACCCTGTTCATGGACTGGACTTGTGTCAAGGTCAGGACCCCAACACCAAGCCCCCGCACAGCACGAACTCTACGAGGAGTACGCATACGAAACATGGCTAGAAAACGGTCGGCTGCTCAGAACGAAGTAACAGAACGCACTGAAGAACAGCAAGGCCTGTGAAGAGCGACCTGAAAAACAGCAACGAGCGGGCAAGATCACACAGAAAACTCTGATACGAACTCACTGCACGCACTGAAGAGCAGATACAAACCCACAAGCACAAACTGAACGGCAGAAAACGATCTGAAAGCCACGAGTCTGAAAAAGCGCGAATCGTCTCTCACCAAACTTTTACTAACACGAGATTAGCAAAAGGAGCCCAAAGGGTGCCGCGCTTGGTTCTGAACCGGCCTTTTCTAGTCTCGTCGTACGTGGTGTACGTCACCGCGTTGTTGGCGATCGGAAATTCCGACAACTTTGTGCGACCGTGTGTAGGCAAAACAAGTTTGAGCCAACATCCGTCGGAAAAAATCCGAGGATTTTGTTGTCGGAATGTCCGAACAAAGTCCGACCGTGTGTACGCAGCATAACAACAAAAATTTCCAGAAAACGCATTTCAAAAAAGTTATAAATTGATTTGCATTCTAATGAGTGAAATAAGTATTTGATCCCCTATCAATCAGCAAGATTTCTGGCTCCCAGATGTCTTCTATACAAGTAAAGAGCTGAGATTAGGAGCACTCCCTTAAAGGGAGTGCTCCTAATCTCAGCTTGTTACCTGTATAAATAGACACCTGTCCACAGAATCACCCAATCATATTCCAATCTCTCCACCATGGCCAAGACCAAAGAGCTGGCCAAGGATGTCGGGGACAAGATTGTAGACCTACACAAGGCTGGAATGGGCTACAAGACCATCGCCAAGCAGCTTGGTGAGAGGGTGACAACAGTCGGTGCGATTATTTGCAAATTGAAGAAACACAAAATAACTGTCAATCTCCCTCAGTCTGGGGCTCCATGCAAGATCTCACCTTGTGGAGTTTCAGTGATCATGAGAATGGTGAGGAATCAGCCCAGAACTACACGGGAGAATCTTGTCAATGATCTCAAGGTAGCTGGGACCATAGTCACCAAGACAACAATCGGTAACACACTACACCGTGAAGGACTGAAATCCTGCAGCGCCCACAAGGTCCCCCTGCTCAGGAAATCACATGTACAGGACAGTCTGAAGTTTGCTAATGAACATCTGAATGATTCAGAGGAGAACTGGGTGAAAGTGTTGTGGTCACATGAGACCAAAATCGAGATCTTTGGCATCAACTCAACTCGCCGTGTTTGGAGGAGGAGGGATGCCGATTATGACTCCAAGAACACCATCCCCACCATCAAACATGGAGGTGGAAACATTATGCTTTGGGGGTGTTTTTCTGCTAAGAGGACAGGACAACTTCACCGCATCAAAGGGGCGATGGACGGGGCCATGTACCATCAAATCCTGGATGAGAACCTCCTTCCCTCAGCCAGGGCATGGAAAATGGGTCATGGATGGGTATTCCAGCATGACAATGACCCAAAACACCCGGCCAAGGCAACAAAGGAGTGGCTCAAGAAGAAGCACATTAAGGTCCTGAAGTGACCTAGCCAATTTGCAGACCTTAATCCTATAGAAAATATGTGGGGGAAGCTGAAGGTTCGACTTAATAAACCTCAGCCTTAAAACCTTAAAGAGGAAGTAAAGCCTCTTAAAAAAAAAATACACCCTAGCATAGCACACTAGCTCATTATGAATTACTTATCTGAGATCGAAGCCCCCGAATCGACCCTCGTTTGCCTCCTCCGACGCCGCCATCTATCCCGAAGTGACTTCCGGGTTTCGCAGCTCCGGCCAGTCACTCCCGCGCATGTACACTGGTGCCGCCACTAACGGCATGATCGCCGTTGCAAATGGCACGCTCAGTGCGCCTGCGCCTGATCGGTGCCGCTATTACTGCAAATATCTCCTAAACCTTTTAGGTTTGGGAGATATTTCTTGCACCTACAGGTAATCATTGATCTAGGCTTACCTGTAGGTTAAAGTGGTTGTAATGGGTTTACAACCACTTTAATGACTTGGAGAGGATCTGCAAAGAGGACAAAATCCCTCCTGAGATGAGTGCAAACCTGGTGGCCAACTACAAGAAACGTCTGACCTCTGTGATTGCCAGCAAGGGTTTTGCCACCAAGTACTAAGTCATGTTTTGCGAAGGGGTCAAATACTTATTTCACTCATTAAAACGCAAATCAATTCATAACATTTTTGAAATGCGTTTTTCTGCATATTTTTGTTGGTATTCTGTCTCTCACTGTTATAATAAACCGACCATTAAAATTAAAGACCGATCATTTCTTTGTCAGTGCGCAAACGTTCGAAATCAGCAGGGGGTCAAATACTTACTTTATTATTATTATTATTATACATTATTTATATATTATTATTATCATTATGCAGGTTTTGTATATTATTATTATTATTATCATTATACAGGATTTATATGGCGCCAACAGTCTGTGCAGTACTTTATAAGATGGGGGCAGACAGTACAGTTACAATTCAATAAAGGAGGAATCAGAGGGCCTTGCTCGTTAGAGCTTACAATCTAAAAGGGGGAGGGTGTCAAGTGATACAAATGGTAATGACTGTGGGGGATAAGTTGATGGAGACAACAAAAGTACAGTGGTTGGATGGTCAGGAAAGGCATCTCCAAAGAGAAGGGTTTACATGAATAGCCTAAAAAAGGTGATCCAATGAGAAGGGAGTTGCAGTAGTCGAGGCCGGAGATGACCAGGGAGTGAATTAGCTTTGTGGCGTCATTGGTTTGAAAGGGACATATTTTGGACATATTTTGGGGATGTTGTGGAGGTTGAGGCGGCAAGATTTGGACAATGATTGGATGTGGGGCCCAAAGGAGAACTCGGAGTCCAGGATGACACCTAGCACTCTGGCATTGGAGGATGGGCTGATAGTTCTGCAATGTACATACCAGACCTGAACATATGAAATACAATCATCATGTAATTGGCTGCCATGGCCATTATCATGGGCGTTGCCAACAAAATGAAAATAGAAAACCTTCCTGAAGTAAGTCACATGCAAGTCAGAAGTAGGTCACCTGTACCCGTCAATGAAGGATCTCAGAAGTGACTCAAACTGATGTCATCTTCACCAGCCTGAAGTTCCTCCACACATCCCCAGTGATGGGAATATATCAATCCTTCATAAGGCTGAACAATTATTACATGCTGAATATTCAGATTCTGGCATAAGCACCAATGTGTCCATTCATTTCAAGGGTCATCCCAACCAAAAGTGATAGGTGGAGCCTGGTAGGGTAAGCCAGCCCAAATCTCCATCCCATAATTTCTGACACTGCTCCTGTCCACCTGGGAGGTATAGGGTGTTCCTAGACACCTTTGTGTGTTCCATCTCATTATGTAACATTCTTTATAATATAACATGAATAGAATTCTGTGCAGGAATGGTGGGAACCCCTCATAAAGGGTATAGCAGGTGTACAGACCCGGGAACTCAGCACAGGGATGGTGGGAACCCCTCATAATGGGCACAGCGCGTGTACAGACCCAGGAACTCAGCACAGGGATGGTGGGAACCCCTCATAATGGGCACAGCAGGTGTACAGACCCGGGAACTCAGCACAGGGATGGTGAGAACCCCTCATAATGGGCACAGCAGGTGTACAGACCTGGGAACTCAGCACAGGGATGGTGGGAACCCCTCATAATGGGCACAGCAGGTGTACAGACCTGGGAACTCAGCACAGGGATGGTGGGAACCCCTCATAATGGGCACAGCGCGTGTACAGACCCAGGAACTCAGCACAGGGATGGTGAGAACCCCTCATAATGGGCACAGCAGGTGTACAGACCCGGGAACTCAGCACAGGGATGGTGAGAACCCCTCATAATGGGCACAGCGGGTATACAGACCTGGGAACTCAGCACAGGGATGGTGAGAACCCCTCATAATGGGCACAACACCCTATGGCAGGGAGTGCAGGGAATGTAAGGCTGTATTCACATGGTCGGGATCACTTTTCAGAGGGCGTAGAATAGCGGCTGCCAGGTGTGATAGTGCTGCATTCTGAATACTCCCTTTTTTTCACTTAAGTGGTGATTTTCTATTACAATACAGCGGTGCAACGGCACAAGAAAGCACCGCAGTGGTGAATTGAAATCTATTCATTTTTCTTGCATATGAGGGAGGGGTTAGCAACCTACTTCTGCCCCCCACATTAAATATAGTACTATGCACCATTCTGCTCAGTACGCGGCTCCTGTTCCGGGAAGTGATAATCAGGCAGTCCGCCATGAGTGGCAGTTCAGGCTGCGTCTGTCTGATAACGGGGCTCATTAGTGGCTCTTCTATGTATGAGCTGTGCGTCGTCTATTGTCTGAGACACATTTTTGGATATTCTTCTGTGAAGACTTCTATCATCCTCCTTCTCTCTGATCTCCCCTCCAGGAGAATCCTCACAGCTCATCTCCTGGAGTCTATCTTCTGTCTTCTCATGTCAATGAAAAGATTTCTCGACATCGCCGCTCTGTCCTCGGCACCTCGGTGAATATTATCCCCGCAAACCCGCTGTGAACACTCACAGATGAGGGATTACCGCCAATTCCCTGCCAGGTGGAGATTGTCCCCTCATTAGACATTACACATCGAATATCACCCCATTTCTACAATACTCACATCAATCACATCCACTCTGCATACACTGATATCAGATAGAGCGGGACTTCACCGAACGACTTAATGTAGATTGAAACTCATCGCAGGTCTAAATTCAACACAGTTCGTAATCCAATAAAGATTGCAATCAAATGATCTGAATCCATCACATATTATCTATGTGCGGCTGTGGTTTGCACTCCAGAGTCCGGTGCGTTTCTGTTCACCGGTTCAGGTGCGATTCAGGCAGGGCTCGAGTCTTGCAGGAACGCATGGGAACGGCGTTTCTGTACTTTTTCCACAGCAGGAACGCCGTTCCCGTTAGCAGCCGTGTCCTGCAGGACTGGCCTTTGATGTATGCTAGCTGTGTGGCAGGCGATACACCAGCAGCTGCCAACACAGCTCGCAATAGTAAGTGCCGCACACTGATTAAGGACAGTTTTGCCAACTTCCCGTTAATTTACGGGCAGCCCTGTAAATTTCAGCCCATTTTCGGGCTGCCCATAAATGTCCATTACCGGCACCCGTAAAAAATATGGCTGCAGGCTGACAGCCTAACCACGCATGCGCCGTTCCGAAGCCTGCAAAGCTCATACATGATTGCCCAGTTTTGGGCTTGGCGGGCGCATGCGCAGTGGTGTACTGGTGCCGCCTGGCACCATTTTTGAATGGAAGGCAGTAACACTCGGTCTCAGGGGCCGCGGCACCTTGCCACAGCAGAGAGCAGGAGGACCGGGGGGAGGTGGGTGAAGGGGGCAGAGGAGGACATTGCTGGGGGGTGAAGGTGACTGGGGAGGACATTAATGTGGGGAGGGATAATGGACATTACTGGGGGGGGAGTGAAGGGGGCAGAGGTGGACATTACTGGGGGGGTGAAGGGGGCAGAGGAAGACATTACTAGGGGGGGTGGGTGAAAGGGGCAGAGGAGGACATTACTTGGGGAGGGGAAGGGGCATAGGAGGACATTACTAGGGGAGGTGAAGGGCACAGAGGAGGACATTACTGGGGGAGGGGAAGGGGGCAGAGTTTGACATTACTAGGTGGGTGGGTGTAGGGGGCAGAGTTTGACATTACTGGGGGGGGGGTGAAGGGGGCAGAGTTTGACATTACTAGGGGGAGGTGAAGGGGGCAGAGGAGGACATTACTAGGGGGAGGTGAAGGGGGCAGAGGAGGACATTACTAGGGGGGTGGGTGAAGGGGGCAGAGGTGGACATTACTAGGGGGGAGGGGGTTAAGGGGGCAGAGGTGGACATTACTAGGGGGAGGTGAAGGGGGCAGAGGTGGATATTACTAGGGGAGTGGGTGAAGGGGGCAGAGGTGGACATTACTAGGGGGAGATGAAGGGGGCAGAGGTGGACATTACTAGGGGGAGGTGAAGAGGGCAGAGGAGGACATTACTGGGGGAGGGGAAGGGGTCAGAGGTGGACATTACTAGGAGGGTGGGTGAAGGGGGCAGAGGTGGACATTACTAGGGGGAGGTGAAGGGGGCAGAGGAGGACATTACTGGGGGAGGGGAAGGGGTCAGAGGTGGACATTACTAGGAGGGTGGGTGAAGGGGGCAGAGGAGGACATTACTGGGGGAGGGGAAGGGGTCAGAGGTGGACATTACTAGGAGGGAAGGTGAAGGGGGCAGAGGAGGACATTACTGGGGGGGGGGGTGAAGGGGGCAGAGGAGGACATTACTGGGGGAGGGGAAGGGGTCAGAGGTGGACAATACTAGGAGGGTGGGTGAAGGGGGCAGAGGAGGACATTACTGGGGGGGGGGGTGAAGGGGGCAGAGGAGGACATTACTGGGGGAGGGGAAGGGGTCAGAGGTGGACAATACTAGGAGGGTGGGTGAAGGGGGCAGAGGAGGACATTACTGGGGGGGGGTGAAGGGGGCAGAGGAGGACATTACTAGGAGGGAAGGTGAAGGGGGCAGAGGAGGACATTACTAGGAGGGAAGGTGAAGGGGGCAGAGGAGGACATTACTGGGGGTGGGTGAAGGGGTCAGAGGTGGACATTACTGGGGGTGGGTGAAGGGGGCAGAGGTGGACATTACTGGGGGTGGGTGAAGGGGGCAGAGGTGGACATTACTAGGGGTGGGTGAAGGGGGCAGAGGTGGACATTACTAGGGGTGGGTGAAGGGGGCAGAGGTGTACATTACTGGGGGGGGGGGGTGAAGGACAGTGCTGTGGGGGCAGGGCTCGATTCCTGCAGGAACGCTTGGGAACACACTTTTTTGATTTTTGAGGTGGGGGAATCTTGGGTGAGTTCCCACACTTTTTTTTACCAAGGCTTGACCCCTAGATTCAGGTGCAAATTTGAATTCGCACCTGAACCGGACCCAAAACTGCACAGGAGCCTTTTTGAAACTGCACCGTGGCTGCCCCGGACATGTGTGAACTGGCTCCATTGAGAACCTGTCACATTCACATGTCATGTAAATTGGATGCTGTTTAAAACGCATCCAATGCGCATATATGTGAACCCAGCCTAAATCTACTGCAGATCTAACTCCAGCGCAGATCTAATGCCCAGTGCAGTGCGATTTTGACAGTCCAATGATTTGAATGGGCTGCACATCGCACTTCAAAGTGGAAAAAGTAGTGCAAACATTACTTTTTAAAAGCTACAAACCACCTGCACTGCATTTACAATCTGTGTTTGGGGTGCCATTAACAATACATTGGCACTCACATGCAGATCACAGGAGCAGTCCATTCCCCAGCAAATGTGTTTTTGATGCGTTTTTGCCATGTTTTCTACGCATTTCAATGGGGGAGATGCGTTTATTGGTGCAATTTATTTACCGCATCAAACCTGCACCAAAAATGCAGCAAGCAGGATTTTACTAATCGCAGCGGACGCACAACAGATCAGTGTGAAGAGTCCCATAGGATTACATGGTCACAAGTTTTTCTTTCGCTCTTTTCAACGCAAAAGCGAATGAAAAACGAATCAGCGTGAAAGCAACCTAATACCGCAAGCCACTCAGAGACAGAGATTTATACTAATTCTCCATTCCTAGGCGTTTCTGATCGTGGGCGGAATTGCTGCAATTCTGCCCGCGATTCACAAATCGCTGCAGATCATGGGATGAGCTCGCGATCTTGTTACTTTCAATGGCTCCCTAATCGCGGCGCCATTTTGTTGCGATTTTTGACCGACAAGTTGCAGCAAAATTGCAGAATCGCTGGACGCCTGACACCCAAAAGAAGTTTCAGAGCCTAAACATAGCAGGTCTGGGGCCCGGGTGTCCCGGATTTCATGGTTATCCAGTGCAGGTTTTGCAGAGCTCCAGGTGGGGGACCAGGTGGGCTCGTCATCAGAAGATCCCTGGAAGGAGATCCAGAAAACCTTCTCCAGGGAGAGGGGAAGACAGAGGAACTGCCCAGAGAGTCGACCCAGCAGATTGAGGTTAGTGGGGGGCAGGGGTGTCACTATGATGTCTCAGTGCAAAAGTTTTAAGCCCCCCCCCCCCAAATGCTAATTCTCTCTGTAGTAACTTGCATTGCCAACTGTGATGAAGAGTTGATTTACTAGAAGCAAATAGACTGTGAGTGTGCACTTCGCAAAGTGCAGTTGCTCCAGATCTTAGTAAATGAAAATGAGGTGACACTTCACTTTGCAAAGAACACCCAATCATGTGCAAGGGAAATAAAAAAAAAAAAAAATCAGCATTTTTGCTGGCACATGATTGGATAATGAAAGTCAGCAGAGCTTCCCCTCACTTACTAAAGGGGTTGTAAACCCTCGCAGTTTTTCACCTCAATACATTCTATGCATTGAGGTGAAAAACCTCTTGTAGTCCACCAGCCCCCCTTTTACTTACCTGAGCCCGGGGACGAGCACACCCACTCCAGCCGGTGTCTGATTGGATTGATAGCAGCGCAGCTATTGGCTCCCACTGCTGTCAATCAAATTCATTGACGTGGGAGCCGGAGGGGCGGAGCCGAGTTCTGCTGTCTGTGTCAATGGAGACAGCAGCAGGACACGGGAGCGCGCCCGCACGGGTGCCCCGAGGGAGAGCGCTTCTCCGACGGGGCACTGGAGAAGAGGAGGAGCCAGGAGCGCCGCTGAGGGACCCCAGAAGAGGAGGATCGGGGCCACTCTGTACAAAACCAACTGCACAGAGGAGGTAAGTATGACATGTTTGTTTAATCACTTCAGCCCCGGAAGATTTTACCCCCTTCCTGACCAGAGCACTTTTTGCGATTCGGCACTGCGTTGCTTCAACTGACAATTGCGCGGTCGTGCGGTGTTGTACCCAAACAAAATTGACGTCCTTTTTTTTCCCACAAATAGAGCTTTCTTTTGGTGGTATTTGATCACCTCTGCAGTTTTTATTTTTTTGTGCTATAAACAAAAAGAAGAGCGACAATTTTGAAAAAAAACACTTTTTTACTTTTTGCTATAATAAATATCCCCCAAAAATATATAAAAAAACAACTTTCTTTAGTTTAGTTCTTCGTTTAGTCTGATATGTATTCTTCGACATATTTTTGGTAAAAAAAAAAATCGCAATAAGCGTTTATTGATTGGTTTGCACAAAAGTTATAGAGTCTACAAAATAGCGGATAGTTTTATGGCATTTTTTTTTATTTTATCATGACTGCGACATTGCGGCGGACACATCGGATACTTTTGACATTATTTTGAGACCATTGGCATTTAAATAGCGATCAGTGTTATAAAAATGCACTGATTACTGTGTAAATGACACTGGCAGGGAAGGGGTTAAACACTAGGGGGAGATCAAGGGGTTAAGTGTGTCCTAGGGCAGTGATGGTGAACCTCGGCACCCCAGATGTTTTGGAACTACATTTCCCATGATGCTCCACTACACTGCAGAGTGCATGAGCATCGTGGGAAATGTAGTTCCAAAACATCTGGGGTGCCAAGGTTCGCCATCACTGTCCTAGGGAGTGATTCTAACTGTGAGGGGGAGGGGCTACCACTGACATGACAATGATCACTCCTCCCGATGACAGATAGCAGTGATCTCTGTTATGTCAGTAGGCAGAACGGGCAAATGCCTTGTTTACCTCTCCACACCGCAATCGCGGGCCGCCGGCGAACATTGAGTTCCCCGCACCAGCGGGCACGATCCTGTGGCGCGCGTTTGAAAGGCGGCAAATTTAAAGGGACGTACCTGTACACTCATTTGCCTGCCTGTGCCATTCTGCCAATGTATATGTGTGTGCAGCGGTTGGCAAGTGGTTAAAACAAAAAAACTGAACCTTTTAGTTATCCTTTAATTTATTCTCTGTATTAAGATACAAAATGAATATCCCATTACTTGTATCTCCTCCTCGACAACTCCCTCCTCCTTTACTTCCCTAAACCCGATCTCCATCCGGCGCTGGGCCCATCTGCAGCGGATCTCTCCTCTCACAACAATAGCAACAGGGGCCATTGGCTCCTGCTGCTGTCAATCTATTCCTGTGAGCGGAGAGTGGGGGGGGCGCACTTTGTGTGTCTATGGACGCACATAGCCCGGCTCAGGAGCGAGCCCACAGGTGCGTCCCCATAGGAAGGAGCTACCTATAGGGGTGCACTCAGAAGAGGCAGTAAGGACCAGACAATCGTGTGACCAGTGTGATTGACTGTCATAATGGTCAGATGATCGGGAGATCAATCAGTAGTAGAGACCAAGAGTTGTCTTTCACAGGTGGGTCACTGTGCTGGGAGTGTGCTGTCTGCACAGAAAGCTCTGATTCCTATGTACAACATACACTATATTGTCAAAAGTATTGGGACTCCTGCCTTTACACACACATGAACTTTAATGGCATCTCAGTCTTAGTCCGGAGGGTTCAATATTGAGTTGGCTCCGCCCTTTGCGGCTATAACAGCTTCACCTCTTCTGGGAAGGCCGTCCACAAGGTTTAGGAGGGTGTCTATGGGAATGTTTGACCATTCTTCCAGAAATGTATTTGTGAGGTCAGGTGCTGATGTTGGATGAGAAGGCCTGGCTTGCAGTCTCCACTCTAATTCATCCCAATGGTGTTCTATCGGGTTGAGGTCAGGACTCTGTGCAGGCCAGCCAAGTTCCTCCACCCCAAACTCACTCATCCATGTCTTTTATGGACCTTGCTTTGTACACTGGTCCAGATCATTTGGTGGAGGGGGTTATGGTGTGTGGGGGGGAGGGGGGATTATGGTGTGGGGGAGGGGGGATTATGGTGTGGGGGGTTGTTTTTCAGGGGTTGGGCTTTGCCCCTTAGTTCCAGTGAAGGGAACTCTTAAGGCGTCAGCATACCAAGACATTTTGGACAATTTCATGATCCCAACTTTGTGGGAACAGTTTGGGGATGGCCCCTTCCTGTTCTAACATGACTGCTCACCAGTGCACAAAGCAAGGTCCATGAAGACATGGATGAGCGAGTTTGGGGTGGAGGAACATGACTGGCCTGCACAGAGTCCTGACCTCAACCCGATAGAACACCTTTGGAATGAATTAGAGCGGAGACTGCCAGCCAGACCTTCTTAAGGAAACTCTCATGTAGTATTTATCTCTTTGTGAATTGACTCCCCTTTGTGTATAAATCACAGACAGGCAGCGGGAGATCTCCTAGCATTGTCAGTGCAGGATGAGGGAGCAGAGTTGGGGGTAGACGGTAAAGCTGTGGTGGTAATAATAATAACGATAACGATATCAGCCGTCTCTGGAAAATCTCCGGGGTTTTGGAGCCCATTAGGTAAATGGAGACGTTCAAAAGGACAAAAAATCCACACACTGCTCTCCATACAGGTTACAATCCAGATCTACTGATTCTATGTAATGTGAGGACCTCGTACATAAACCATCCAATCAGTTTGTATCAGGCAACCCCTTGCACTACATACATGTGAGCAGATTTAACGGAGAGGATACAATCGGATTGTAATGTGTGTGTGGTAAGCTTAAAGAGGAGCTCCACCCAAAAAGGGGGCGCTCCGGTTGTTTGCTCCCCTCCCCCCTCCACTGCCACATTTGGCACCTTTTTGGGGGGGGTAGTAGCTGTCAAAACCAGGTACCCGCTCCCACTTCCAGGTAAGAATGCCGCAATCGTGCGACCATCTACAAAACTCCCCCCCCCCCCCCCCCCCCGTGGGCACACAGCCGTGACAGCTTTCAGCTTCACAGGTCCCAGAAGATTGCCTGCACAATAGCAGAGCGCAGCTCGCGCAAGAATAGTGCGCACCTGGCAGTGAAGCCGGAAGCTGTCACGGCCGGGTGGCCACGGGCTCACAGGTCCCAGAAGATTGCTGGACAGGGAGGGGCCGCTTAGGGCGAGAGGAGGAGGAGGAGGAGTCTAGGTGGCCGAGAAGAGGAAGGAGGAAGTGGGACAGGAAGTCCCAATAAAAAGAAGGTACCCACCCCCCACACCTCCCAATATTTTGAGATGGGAATGAGGAACACCTACTAGCAAATGTATGTAGGCATAGGACACGCCCCCTTAAAGGAGAATTAACCATAAAAAAAGGTTAATAAATCTATCTCTAGGGCTTTTTTTACCACTTATATTGCTTTATATTGGATTTTAAAATGTACAAATGCAGCAACTTAGAAATTAGATGAAATGTTTAGCACTGGGGAAACACTTTTTGAAAGATAAAAAGTGCATTTTATATACAACTATATATATCAGACCAAAATGAGGGACAGAGGGACATTGCTCCAAATCAGGGACAGTCCCTCAAAATCGGGGACAGTTGGGAGGTATGCACTCCCCCCCCCCCCCCCCCCCCCCCCCCCCCCAACAAAACAAAGTGCCAAATGTGGCATGTAAAGGGGCGAGGAGTGCTTAAAGCGAAACTTCCACTTTTGGGTGTAACTCCACTTTAAGACAGATGAGTAAACAGAGGGGGATCCGTGTTGCGGAGATGATTGGAGGTGGGCTTGCCTTGGGTATCCTCCTAGGGCTGGTCATACATTATATACATACAAGTCTCTTCTTTCATTTCCTTTAGATTTACCTTCAACTTCAAGGGGGTCACCTGTGATTAGTATGGAGAATTCGATTTTCCTTCAATTACGTAGTGTAAGGGCCGGACTGATTGCACACAGATTGAAAGTGTTTAGATCTGACCTCCTATTATATGATTGTGGTAACTCTGAAAAAAAAATGAACAGGAAAATTGTATAATGTATGGCCGGCCTCATTCATTTCTAGCCAAACTCCCAACTCAGGCTCTTTTTTTAACAGAAGGAATGTTTATTGAAGGATGAGAAGAAGTTACCCGTGTACATTTACACAATGATTATTATATCCAATAGGGATCAAATATATAATAATAGATGACTACAAGTATGACTGTATACAACTGACACAAGATGATCGCAGTTTTAACAGATCCACTTTATTTCAGTGAGAAGGGAACTCCAGGCTCTTTTTTTTTTTTTTTTTACATTTTTAAATCCAGTGATCTGCGGGGCGGGAATGACGTAAACCAAGTGATGGGCTGTGGATTAGGAATGAAGTGTGGAGTGGGTTAGGTGGAGGACCCCTGAGCTCATCTCTAGTCCCCCCACCCCCCCAAAGTTCATCTCTACCTGAGCTCTGCTGACTTCTTCTATTATGGAAACACAACTGTTTAGTTTTCCTTAACATGGGATCCCCCCTCCCCCTATCTTCCACAGGCCCCATAGTCAAGTAAAAGTCTATGTCTATTGTCCTGGCCACAGGTAAGGGGTAATCTGATGTTAGCAAAGGGTAGGGACTCAGCCGAGGAGAGTAAATGGTCACCTGAGATTATATTGGGAAGGGGGTCACCTGAGATTATATTGGGAAGGGGGTCACCTGAGATTATATTGGGAAGGGGGTCACCTGAGATTATATTGGGAAGGGGGTCACCTGAGATTAGCATGGAGAAGGGGGTCACCTGAGATTAGCATGGAGAAGGGGGTCACCTGAGATTAGCATGGAGAAGGGGGTCACCTGAAGGTAGCATGGAGAAGGGGGTCACCTGAGGGTAGCATGGAGAAGGGGGTCACCTGAGGGTAGCGTGGAGAAGGGGGTCACCTGAGGGTAGCGTGGAGAAGGGGGTCACCTGAGGGTAGCGTGGAGAAGGGGGTCACCTGAGGGTAGCGTGGAGAAGGGGGTCACCTGAGGGTAGCGTGGAGAAGGGGGTCACCTGAGGGTAGCGTGGAGAAGGGGGTCACCTGAGGGTAGCGTGGAGAAGGGGGTCACCTGAGGGTAGCGTGGAGAAGGGGGTCACCTGAGGGTAGCGTGGAGAAGGGGGTCACCTGAGGGTAGCGTGGAGAAGGGGGTCACCTGAGGGTAGCGTGGAGAAGGGGGTCACCTGAGGGTAGCGTGGAGAAGGGGGTCACCTGAGGGTAGCGTGGAGAAGGGGGTCACCTGAGGGTAGCATGGAGAAGGGGGTCACCTGAGGGTAGCATGGAGAAGGGGGTCACCTGAGGGTAGCGTGGAGAAGGGGGTCACCTGAGGGTAGCGTGGAGAAGGGGGTCACCTGAGGGTAGCGTGGAGAAGGGGGTCACCTGAGAATAGTAAAAAGAGGGGGGGGGGGGGGTCACCTGGGGTTAGTAAGGAGAATGGGGTCACTGGAAATTAGTATAAAGAAGGGGGTCACCTGAGATTGGTATGCAGAAAAGGGTCACCTGAGGTTAGTGAGGGCAGGAGGGTTTCCTGAGGTCAGCAAGAGGGTCATCTGAGGTTAGTATAAAGAAGGGGGTCACTTGAAATTAGTTAGGAAAATGGGGCTCACCTGAGGTTAGTATAAAGAAGATGGTCTCCTGAGATTAATATGGAGAAGGGGGTCACCTGAGATTAGCATGGAGAAGAGGGTCACCTGAGATTAGCATGGAGAAGAGGGTCACCTGAGATTGGCATGGGGAAGGGGGTCATCTGCGATTGGCATGGGGAAGGGGGTCATCTGCGATTGACATGGGGAAGGGGGGGTCACCTGCGATTGACATGGGGAAGGGGGGGTCACCTGCGATTGACATGGGGAAGGGGGGTCACATGAGATTGGTATGGGGAAGGGGGTCACCTGAGGTTAGTGAGGAGAAATCAATCGCCTATGGTTAGCAAGGACGGGGGGGGGGGGGGTCAGCTGAGGGTAGTAAGAAGGGGGTCACCTGAATGGGCTCTGCTACTCTCTGTCCCTGTGTTTGTCTGCTGGCGGGGTGCAGTGTTTGGTGTCGGGGAGTGTAAATGTCCCTCCAGGAGTCTGAGGCAGAATCTCTCCTCTATAGCCCACAGATTTTGCATTCTAATGCGGATCTGATTCCACCTGAAATTTATACTCACCATTTACATGGATGTAGCATTACACTCGCACATCCAAATTTTGTGGTTTTGGCACAGAGGCCGCTCAGCCTCACTATGAGAAAAAAAAGTTATCTTTTTAAATATTCAACAATCTTCCCGTCTCATGTCACTGAAAAAAAATCATTGTACACAGTGTATAATATAGAGAGGAATGCGGACAATATTGGAGGGCTGGGGTTTTGGCTTAAAGCAGACCTCTGGTCTTCCTTTCAAGGTTATTTCATTTGATGCCCCCCCCCCCCACACACACACACACAACATTTGCTAGCAGCCTTTTATCTTCTTAGAAAATACTATTTTTATTTTTGTATTTTATGTATTTTATTCAGTATTTTTGTTGGCTGTCTCTCTTGCCTAGGCGAGAACGATGTAGTCGGAGCAGCCTGCAGCCTCATAGATTAACATTGTCATGCCTCCCAGGAGGTACCAGACACTAAGAGGCTGATTTACTAAAACTGGAGAATGCAAAATCTGGTTGTCACTCTTCATACAAACCCATCAGCTTCCAGTTATTAGGCCCGGTTTACACTGATGCGGCAAGCGCTCCGACTTTGGAGCACTTGTCACGTCAGAAGTCGGACCCCATTCTGTGCAACGAAACAGTAATAATCGGTGCGACTTGAGTTGCTCTGACTTAGAAAAGGGTTCCTGCATTACTTTTGGTCCAACTTTGGTACAACTTGCATTGACTTCTGTTAAAGAAGTTGCATGCAAGTCGTGCTGGGGTCCAACTTCAAAGTCGCAGCAGTGTGAACCCAGCTTACTACCAAAGCTTAATTGAAGAAGCAGAAATTAGAAGCCGATTAGCTGCCATGCACAGCTGCACCAGATTCTGAGTGCTCCCAGGTTTAGTATATCTCCTATATGTCTAAATGTCACACTGAACGTGCACCGGAATTTCTGCACCGTAGCTAATACTGTAGTGCATTGATCCACCCCACTTCCTTCTGTCAGTGATCTGGGAACCCCTGATTGTGACAAGACAAATTCCAAAATACACCCTTATCTCCTGTAGATTAAAGACATGCCTGTAAACGTATGAAGAAAAAAAAAACAGCCCCCCCCCAACAATACCATAAGTTCCAACCAGCCCCCCCATCCCCCCCAAACAATCCCAAGAGATGCATCTACCACCCCAACAATACCAAGGGAGGCAACCACCACCCCAACAATACCAAGGGAGGCAACCACCACCCCAACAATACCAAGAGAGGCAACCGCCACCCCAACAATATCAAGGGAGGCAACCACCACCCCAACAATACCAAGAGAGGCAACCGCCACCCCAACAATACCAAGGGAAGCAACCACCACCCCAACAATACCAAGAGAGGCAACCGCCACCCCAACAATACCAAGAAAGGCAACCGCCACCCCAACAATACCAAGAGAGGCAACCGCCACCCCAGCAATACCAAGGGAGGCAACCGCCACCCCAGCAATACCAAGGGAGGCAACCGCCACCCCAACAATATCAAGGAAGGCAACCGCCACCCCAACAATATCAAGGGAGGCAACCACCACCCCAACAATACCAAGAGAGGCAACCACCACCCCAACAATACCAAGAGAGGCAACCACCCCAACAATACCAAGGGAGGCAACCACCACCCAAACAATACCAAGAGAGGCAACCACCCCAACAATACCAAGGGAGGCAACCACCACCCCAACAATACCAAGAGAGGCAACCACCCCAACAATCACAAGAGATCTAGCTAGCACCCCAACAATACCAGGAGATCCAACCAGCACCCCAACAATACCAGGTGATCCAACCAGCCTAAAACCATACATGAGATCCAACCCGCACCCCAGCAATACCAAGAGATCCCGCCACCCCCCCAATAATACCAACCAATCATATATAATAAAGGTGCTGCTCTGCTGCCCCCTTATCATAAATACTATACAATTTGTGAAAATTATACAAATAGTGCAAAAAAAATGATCATATGTGACAACAACCGGAAATTGCAAGATAAAGGGTGAAATGAATGCTCATAAACAAACGTGGATCACAAATGTTTCAGGAGTTACATTTATATTATTAATACCAAGAGATCCAACTAGACAACAGCAGTGGGGTCTGGAGGGGTGGGCAGGATAATTGGCATTGGCTCACATTTTTTTCTTTTTTTTGTGAAGAGGTGAATAAAATCCTTTTATTTAAAGGGTGTGATATTATTTTTTTGTTTCATTGGGGGGGGGGCTGATTGAATTAAGCTTGGTTCAGTTTCAGTGTTTGTGTTTTTCCTCCAGACAGGCGGGTATAGCACTCCAAGCTGAGAAATTCCAGTCTGACCGGTCAGCACTTTCCCTGAAAGGATTCTTGACCAGGTCGGGGGAGGGGGGTCTATAGACATACTGATAAGTTCATTGATACTGTAATCTGCTGAATTGGGAAGACTGATGCCAGTCTGAGGGTAGATTAAAGCTTGGTACACGCGATCAGAAAATCGTACAAAAAAAAATAACGCTTTTGAAGCGATTGTACGATAATTTGATCACAGCTTTTGAGAGCAACAGTTCATCTGACATTTTCTGATGGGATCAACACCAACATTTTTCTGGTATGATTTTCGTTTAATCGGTACAGAGTTCATCTCCCAATACAAATAGAATACATTATATAATTTCCAAAGTTGTTTTCTGTCGTATGAAATGAAGTTGAGCAAACTCTTCATTTTCGATATGGAGACGAGCATGCAAAGAAGAAAAAAAAAAAAAAAAAGACCATTTGTCTGATATTCTCATGTGTACGAGGCTTACATTTTTTTTAGAACAAAGTCAGAATTCAAGGTGATCAGGTAAAAAACCTGGAAATAATTCCTACTGAGGTAGTCTGAACGATGTAGTCGGAGCAGCCTGCAGCCTCATAGATTAACATTGTCATGCCTCCCAGGAGGTACCAGACACTAAGAGGCTGATTTACTAAAACTGGAGAATGCAAAATCTGGTTGTCACTCTTCATACAAACCCATCAGCTTCCAGTTATTAGGCCCGGTTTACACTGATGCGGCAAGCGCTGCAACTTTGGAGCACTTGTCACGTCAGAAGTCGGACCCCATTCTGTGCAACGAAACAGTAGTAATCGGTGCCACTTGAGTTGCTCTGACTTAGAAAAGGGTTCCTGCATTACTTTTGGTCCAACTTTGGTACAACTTGCATTGACTTCTGTTAAAGAAGTTGCATGCAAGTCGTGCCGAAGTCGCGCTGGGGTCCAACTTCAAAGTCGCAGCAGTGTGAACCCAGCTTACTACCAAAGCTTAATTGAAGAAGCAGAAATTAGAAGCCGATTAGCTGCCATGCACAGCTGCACCAGATTCTGAGTGCTCCCAGGTTTAGTATATCTCCTCCTATATGTCTAAATGTCACACTGAACGTGCACCGGAATTTCTGCACCGTAGCTAATACTGTAGTGCATTGATCCACCCCACTTCCTTCTGTCAGTGATCTGACAGAATCCAGGTTCTTTTCCATCCTAGATTCCCCCCAGAGGTTCTCCCCCCAGTGTATAGATTGCATTCATATTTTTGCCACCCAAATGCATTATTTTACATTTTTCTACATTAAACCTCATTTGCCATGTAATCGCCCACCCCATTAATTTGTTCAGATCTTTTTGCAAGGTTTCCACATCCTGCGGAGAAGTTATTGCCCTGCTTAGCTTAGTATCGTCTGCAAATACAGAGATTGAACTGTTTATCCCATCCTCCAGATCGTTTATGAACAAATTAAATAGGATTGGTCCCAGCACAGATCCCTGGGGGACCCCACTACCCACCCCTGACCATTCTGAGTACTCCCCATTTATCACCACCCTCTGAACTCGCCCTTGTAGCCAGTTTTCAATCCATGTACTCACCCTATGGTCCATGCCAACGGACCTTATTTTGTACAGTAAACGTTTATGGGGAACTGTATCAAACGCTTTTGCAAAATCCAGATACACCACGTCTACGGGCCTTCCTTTATCTAGATGGCAACTCACCTCCTCATAGAAGGTTAGTAGATTGGTTTGGCAAGAACGATTCTTCATGAATCCATGCTGATTACTGCTAATGATATCGTTCTTATTACTAAAATCTTGTATATAGTCCCTTATCATCCCCTCCAAGAGTTTACATACTATTGATGTTAGGCTAACTGGTCTGTAATTCCAAGGGATGTATTTTGGGCCCTTTTTAAATATTGGTGCTACATTGGCTTTTCTCCAATCAGCTGGTACCATTCCAGTCAGTAGACTGTCAGTAAAAATTAGGAACAACGGTCTGGCAATCACTTGACTGAGTTCCCTAAGTACCCTCGGATGCAAGCCATCTGGTCCCGGTGATTTATTAATGTTAAGTTTCTCAAGTCTTATTTTAATTCCGTCCTCTGTTAACCATGGAGGTGCTTCCTGTGTTGTGTCATGAGGATAAACACTGCAGTTTTGGTTACTGAAGTCCCCCGATTCACTCGTGAAGACTGAGGAGAAGAATAAATTCAATACCTTCGCCATCTCTTATAGTTGTATTTGGATGAAATAATGTTCCTATTGAATATATGACAATGGAGGCCATTTGTATGATTGAAGGAATTGTCTAGGAGAGGTAGATTAACCCCTTCATGGCGAAGTTCCAAACTAATCCTAATATCATGTGTTATAAAACTGTACATATCATCACAGATACATGTATCCAAGTGAACAACACCACATTAATTTTCAGGATAAATTGGACTATTTGGTGATAAATGGTCATCGACATCTTTTTTTTTTTTTACAGTGCCTTGAAAAAATATTCATACCCCTTGAAATTTTCCACATTTTGTCATGTTACAACCAAAAACGTAAATGTATTTTATTGGGATTTTATGTGATAGACCAACACAAAGTGGCACATAATTGTGAAGTGGAAGGAAAATAATTGTTTTTCAACAATTTTTACAAATAAATATGTGAAAAGTGTGGGGGGTACATTTTGTATGGCACCCCCCGGAGTCAATACTTTGTAGAACCCCCTTTCTCTGCAATTACAGCTGCAAGTCTTTTTGGGGGTGTCTCTACCAGGTTTGTACATCTAGAGAGGGACATTTGTGCCAATTCTTCTTTGCAAATTATCTCAAGCTCTGTCAGATTGGATGGAGAGCGTCTGTGAACAGCAATTTTCAAGTCTTGCCACAGATTCTCAATGTGATTTAGGTCTGGACTGTGACTGGGCCATTCTAACACGTGAATATGCTTTGATCTAAACCATTCCATTGTAGCTCTGGCTGGATGTTTTGGGTCGTTGTCCTGCTGGAAGATGAACCTCCGCCCCAGTCTCAAGTCTTTTGTAGACTCTAACAGGTTTTCTTCTAAGATTGTCCTGTATTTGTCTCCATCCATCTTCCCATCAACTCTGACCAGCTTCCCTGTCCCTGCTGAAGAAAAGCATCCCCACCACATGATGCTGCCGCCACCATGTTTCACGGTGGGGATGGTGTGTTCAGGGTGATGTGCAGTGTTAGTTTTCCCCCACACATAGCCTTTTGCTTTTAGGCCAAAAAGTTCAATTTTGGTCTCATCTGATCAGATCACCTTCTTCCACATGTTTGCTGTGTCCTCCACATGGCTTCTCACAAACTGCAAACAGGACTTCTTATGGCTTTTTTCACCAATGTCTTTCTTCTTGTCACTCTTCCATAAAGGGCAGATTTGTGGAGAACACGACTAATAGTTGTCCTGTGGACAGATTCTCCCACCTGAGCTGTGGATCTCTGCAGCTCCTCCAGAGTTACCATGGACCTCTTGGCTCTTCTCTGATGAATGCTCTCCTTGCCCGGCCGGTCAGTTTAGGTGGACGGCCATGTCTTGGTAGGTTTGCAGTTGTGCCATACTCTTTCCATTTTCGGATGATGGATCGAACAGAGCTCTGGGAGATGTTCAAAGCTTGGGAGATTTTTTTTTTTTTTTAATAACCTAACCCTGCTTTATACTTCTCCACAACTTTATCCCTGACCTGTCTGGTGTGTTCCTTGCCCTTCATGATGCTATTTGTTCACCAAGGTTCTCTAACAAACCTCTGAGGGCTTCACAGAACTGCTGTAAAACAAAGCCTAAAACCATACATGAGATCCAACCCGCACCCCAGCAATACCAAGAGATTCAGCCATCCCCCCAATAATACCAACCAATCATATATAATAAAGGTGCTGCTCTGCTGCCCTCTTATCATAAATGCTCTACAATTTGTGCAAATTATACAAATAGTGCAACAAAAATTATCTGAGATTAAATGACACACAGGTGGACTCTATTTACTAATTAGGTGACTTCTGAAGGCAATTGGTTCCACTAGATTTTAGTTAGGGGTATCAGAGTAAAGGGGGCTGAATACAAATGCCCCCCCCCCCCCCCCCCACGCTTTTCATATATTTGTTTGTAAAAAATTGTGAAAACCATTTATCATTTCACTTTTATGTGCCACTTTGTGTTGGTCTATCACATAAAATCCCAATAAAATATATTCACGTTTTTGGTTGTAACGTGACAAAATGTGGAACATTTCAAGGGGTATGAATACTTTTTCAAGGCACTGTGTATCTTGCTGCTACCAAAGCTCATCACTAAAGAACCCATTATGAATTCTCCTGTCCTGACAATTGCAGGCATACCACATATGTGTATATTTGATGGGTGTGCCTGTAGTACAGCCCAGGAACTATTGTATGCGTTTTACTTTGTTTTTATCCCACCCAATACACACTGATACCGACTAGGACTAAAATCTCCTTCACATGTACAGCTTTTGTTGCCCCTTTTTCTGAAAAAGCAATTCACAATGCATCACTTTTCAGGTTCAGGCATTTGACTTGCGGTATGTTGCCTTCCAGCCTATTTTAACCCTCAAAATGCTGACCCACTGCACCAGAACTGCGGCTTTGCACAGGGCGGTGGCAGCGAGGGCCCCATTCCCTTGAATAGGTTACATTTGGGGGTACCACCTACTGAACGCCATTTAATTATTGCCGTGTACAGCCGGCTGCATTTCTGTGTTCTAGGTGGGCAGTTGGGTGGGGGGAGCTGTAAAACCTCAGCTCAAGCCACTTGTTTTTGCTGCTCATGTGAACAAATCATTACCAACACTGAATAAAAAAAGTTTTCATTTTTCTGAATGATACATCTTTCATGCGCGTTCATCAAAGCGTGCGCTCCATAGAGTTTAATGGCAGCATGCAATGCATGTTAAACACGCCTAAAACACACCAGTAATGTTGTGGAGGTTTCCCTTCACTTCTGTCACAGTCACAGCAGGAAGTGAGAGAATAAGGCAATTCTCCTATTAGACAGGTGTCCCCACTGGAAGGTTTCCCTTCACTTCCTGTTCTGGTGACGGCTGACATTTTGGATCCGCCTCACTTTCCATCTCAATGACAATAGTCAGCTAAACTTTTAGAGGGATTAATCACATGGACAACAATAAAAACCTGACAGGGTTCTAATCGGTGGTGGCTGGTGCTCAATTTTATGGGGGGGGGGGCTGCCTGTGGCCACCCCCCCAAAGCCAGCCAACCACCCGCTCAATCGATCGCCGCTCAATCGCCGAATCACTTGCTCGCCAGCCCTGCGCTTACCCCATCCAAGTTGCAGCTTTCTCCCTGCATCTCCTCCCGGACCCCCGGTGGTCTTTTCTCCTCCCGGCCATTCAGGACTTGGGAACACTTGGCCAATTGGGTCTTAGGACCTGCTTCCTGATTGGCCGGGAGGAGAAACAGGAAGACATTAGCGAACATTAATTTGCTAATGTCACACAACTGGGTGGGCTCGGGGTGCAGTGCCCTGCGCTCCGAGCCTTCCCTTTTTGAAGCCAATTGGAGCCTTGGGCTCTAATCATGTGCTTCTATAAAAAAAAAAAAAAAAAAAAAAAACCCATTGGAATCCATGCACCCTGCATGTAGATTGGGGTCCGGGCGCATGGATTAGGGGGGCAGTGCCCCTGCATGTAAATTGGGGTCCGGGTGCATGGATTGGGGGGCAGCGCCCCTGAATGTAGATTCGGGTCCGGGCACATTGGATTAGGGGGGCAACGCCCCTGCATGTAGATTCGGGTCCGGGCACATGGATTAGGGGGTCAGCGCCCTGCATGTAGATTAGGGTCCGGGTGCATGGATTGGGGGGGCAGCGCCCCTGCATGTAGATTCGGGTCCGGGCGCATGGATTAGGGGGTCGGCGCCCTGCATGTAGATTAGGGTCCGGGTGCATGGATTGGGGGGGCAGCGCCCCTGCATGTAGATTCGGGTCCGGGCGCATGGATTAGGGGGTCGGCGCCCTGCATGTAGATTAGGGTCCGGGTGCATGGATTGGGGGGGCAGCGCCCCTGCATGTAGATTCGGGTCCGGGCGCATGGATTAGGGGGTCGGCGCCCTGCATGTAGATTAGGGTCCGGGTGCATGGATTGGGGGGCAGCGCCCCTGCATGTAGATTCAGGTCCGGGCGCATGGATTAGGGGGTCGGCACCCTGTATGTAGATTAGGGTCCGGGTGCATGGATTGGGGGGTCGGCGCCCTGCATGTAGATTGGGGTCCGGGTGCATGGATTGGGGGGGCGGCGCCCCTGCGCCCTGCATGTGCGGCTGCCACTGGCTCTAATGCTTTCCTGCTTCATCCAAAAGTAATATGAGGTTTGGTCTATACATACAGTACGTGTTAAAGCTAATAAGAGATTTTTAGTGACTTTACCAGGTTTCTCTATGGGGCCCCATCACACAGTCAGGCCTCCCATTTCCCCTGGTTCTGAGATTAGACCTTCACCTTGTTCTTCATTCTGCAATGTGCAGGAGCTAAAACAATACTTGTGGCTCTGCACCTCTCCCTGCTGGGTCATTTGCAGTATTACATACAGCATAAGCAAAGGGCCATATCGGGGACAACAGAAGAGACTTTCTTAAAGGAACGGAGCTCATCCCCCAGCGGCTCAGCTGAATCCATGGATGTGGCGGTGTGCGGGATCAATGGGGTGACAAGAGAAGGGGGGAGATCCGCACTCCCAGATATGCAAAGCTGATGCCACTAACATGGCGGCTTTCTGATCCCTCTTAACCATTTTTTGCGATACCCAAAAAAAAAAATTTGATGTCCTTTTTTTTCCCACATATAGAGCTTTCTTTTGGTGGTATTTGATCGCCTCTGCGTTTTTTTTTTTTTTTTTTTTTTTGCACAATAAACAATTTAGAAAAAAAACAATATTTTTTACTTTCTGCTATAAAACACATCCAATAAAAAAAAAAAAAATGTAAAAAAAAAAAATTTCTTCATCAATTTAGGCCAATATGTATTCTGCTACATATTTAAAAAAAAAAAAATCCCAATAAGTGTATATTGATTGGTTTGCACAAAAGTTATACCGTCTACAAACTATGAGATATATTTTTCTTTTTTTTTTTTAATTAGTAATGGCGGCGCTCAGCAACTTATAGTGGGACTGCAATATTACAGTGGACAAATCGGACACTAAATCATACTTTTTGGGGACCAGTGACGCTAATACAGTGATCAGTGCTAAAAAAAATGTGAACTAATGACACTGGCTGGGAAGGGGTTAACATACATCAGGGGCGATCAAAGGGTTAACTGTGAGCCTAGCTAGTGATTTCTCACTGTGGGGGGGGGGGATGCTTTTACTAGGGGGAGGCATTGATCGATCCATACCTTCTCCTAGTAAAAGCACCCCCCCCCCCCAAGTGAGAAATCACTAGTTAGGCTCACAGTTAACCCTTTGATCGCCCCTGATGTATGTAGGGGGAAGGCAGGATCCATGCGATCTGTACTGACAGAACGGCGATCTGCCTTGTTTACATAGACTGCCTGTGTACAGAACGATCGGCGGCTGATCAGCTCCTGCTGTGTAAAATCACATTGGGAGTAAGCTGCTGCCGCTGGTGGTGCGCACTCTAACCCGATACCCAGAAGTGCAGGATCACATGGAATATATACGTGGTCTCGCACAGCGCGCCTTTCCTGGAGCAGTAAAACTATGGGGCAGTCGGGAAGTGGTTAAAGCCCCCAAACTTCTTCTTTTTTTTTTCCCCCTAACTTTTTAGATACAAGGCTATTTTAACCACATGAGTCCTGGAGCCTTTTTATTTTTAGCACGCACAAAATTTTGTATTTCATGTGTAAATCGCGGTCCCGGTGTCTGGAGGAGGAGTGGAGAGGCACAGAATCCAAGTTGCATGAGGTCCAGTGTGAAGTTTCCACAGTCAGTGATGATCTGGAGAGCCGTGTCATCTGCTGGTGTTGGTCCTCCTGTGTTTTATCAAGTCCAAAATCAGCGCAGCCCTCTAGCAGGAAATTCTAGAGCACTTCATGCTTCCCTCTGCTGACCAGCTTTATGGAGATGCTGATTTCATTTTCCAGCAGGACTTGGCACCTCCCCACACTGCCAAAACTACCAATATCTGGTCACATGATGATGGGATCACTGTGCTTGATTGGCCAGCAAACTCACCTGACCTAAACCCCATAGAGAATCTGTGGAGTATTGTCAAGAGGACGATGAGAGACACCAGACCCAACAATGCAGAGGAGCTGAAGGCCGCTATCAGAGCAACCTGACCTTCCATAACACCTCAGCAGTGCCCCAGGATGATCACCTCCATGCCACGCCGCATTGATGCCGTGATTCATGCAAAAAAAAGCCCCGACCAAGTATTGCGTCTTTTCTGTATTCTAATTTTCTGAGATACCAAATAAGCCATAATTTGTAATCTGTGCGAAATGTCATTTTCTATGTATTTCATATGACAGGCAGCGCCATCTTGTGGCCAGATTGTGAAATTTTCTGATTGCAGTTTTTCCAAATTAAAGATTAAATAGCTGGATGAGGGCTGGATCTAGATCAGTGTCAAAGGTCAGTGTGCTTTGAGTAGGATAAGAGAAGCAAAAACCGCACACGGTTGTTTCTGGACCGCACTACGGGTTCAACCGACAATATAAACTAGGGTTGCACTGATACTAGTATTGGAATCGGTGCCGATACAGAGTATTTGCACAAGTATCGGTACTCGTACAAATGCACCGATACTTTCAGGCTCGGCTCTTTGAGCTGTCGGTGGGGTCTCCCCTGTGTTAAAGAGCTGCTGAAACACTAAAATAAAAAGAAACATTGTTTATTTTTGTATCTTTCTGTTTCTTCATCTGCAGATCAAAGGGATGAACAAATCTTCCTCTGTTTAACCCCTTAATAACCCTTCATTTACTCTAATCAGCCTTAATTAACTCCCTACTCTCCTCCATTTAATTATTTTCCTGCTTTTTTTTTTTTTTTTTTTTTTTTCACGTCTATTTTATAAACAATTAAAACTTTTTTTTTTTTTTTGGTGAATATTTTTACACATGATATTAACATATATTTACACATTTCACATTGAAAAAGTGCAAAATTTAAAAAAAAAATCTATTAATTTCATTTGTAAATAACTTTTCAATGTTTTGTACCGTTGCTGACAGCTGAAGTGAAAACAAAACAGTTGCGGTCTGTATCGGTAACTGGTATCGACGAGTACTAAAAAAAAAAAAAAAAAAAAAAAAAAAAAAAAAAAAAAAATGGTATCGGTGCGTCCCTATTATAAACATATATGTGGTATTGCCGTGAGTAGCAGAATTTTTTTCTTTTTTTTTTTTTTTCTTTTGAGGTTGGTCAAGGTAATGGCAAGAAACCTACAGCTAAATAAAAAAAAAAATGCAATAAAATAAACATTCCGCAGTAGTTTTCTCACCCTAGAACTTCCAGTTCAAAACATAACACAGCCGCTGCTCCTTCTCTCTGTGCTGCTTCCTGAACTTCTCGTCTTCACAGAAAAGCGTCTGTTTTAGTTTGAAGAGGGAAGGCTGGAGGAGTAGGGAGGAGGAATAGGGCAGTGCCTTGCCACCCTAGGCTATGGGGCTGTGTGTTTCTATTGCTGCACACAGTCTAGGGAGACACAACTCTAGTCCCTACATGCAAGGGTGGCTCCCTTATCTTGCAGTGACCAATGGAGCCACCCTTGCATGCAAAGACAGTTAAAGGAGTTGTAAAGCCTCAAGGATTGCATTCTATGCATTAAGGTGAAAAACCTTCTGTGCTGCACCTGCCCCCCCCCCCCGTTTTACTTACTTAAACCCAATCGTTCCATCGACGGGGGCGAGCACAGCAGCTCCAACCGCTGTCTCTGGTCCTCGTTGTAGCAGCAGGAGCCATTGGCTCCCGCTGCTGCCAATCAAATTCAGTGACACGGGAGCCGGGGCGGGGCCGAGTCCTGCTGTCTGTGTCAATGGACGCAGCAGCAGGACTCTGAAGGACATCCGCACGGGTGCCCCCATGGAAAGCGGCTCTCCGTGGGCACACCCAATGAAGCTGAGGGGCCAGGAGCACCACCGGGGGACCCCAGAAAAGGAGGATCCGAGCCACTCTGTGCAAAACCCTTACACAGAGCAGGCAAGTATGACATGTTTGTTATTTAAAAAAAAAAAAGAAAAACTACCCTTTACCATCACTTTAAAGCTGATGCCATGACCACTGCCCCAGGTTTCCAGAGACAGGAAACCAGTGACTAGGGTTGCCACCTGTCCGGGATTCACCCGGACAGTCTGGGTTTTGAATCATGTGTCTGGGTTTCAGTCCACCTGAAACCCAGACACATTATTCAGACAGGAATGTGGTGGTCATGGCATCAGATTAACCGTTTGTCGACTGCCCCACGCAGATATACTGCTGCAGAGCGGTCGTTCTGTGCTGGATCATGTATCTGATCTGTGATCAGGAGGTGCACCACCCTGGCTGTGATGTGATTTGGTACAGCACAAGCTGATCAGCGGGTCCCGACTCCCGGCCAATGATTGATTTCCAGCACCCATCGATCGTCTCTATCATTCAGGGAAGGGAGCTCTGTGTTGTAAACAACACAGAGCTCTGAACACTGACAGGCAATCTTGCTGTTTTTTTATGCCCTGCAGAGTGGAGAAAAAAACAACAAGATTGTTTAGCAAAAGCAGCGAATAAAACACACATTGTTAGGCACACATTTCACCCCTAGATGTTAACCCCTTCCCAGCCAGTGACAGTGTATAGTATTAGCACTGATCACTGTATTTCTGTCACTGGTGATGGAAGTGTCAGTTAGTGTACCCACCCCCCACCCTCCCAACCAACATCGGATTACCCGCCATACTATTCAGTCCCACTATAAATCTCTGATCGCCGCCATTACTAGTGCAAAAAAAAGTAAAATCCAGTATCTATACCAGGCGCAATATCTTTCACACAAATCAAATATACACTTATTGTTTTTTTTTTTTTTTACCAAAGACATGTAGCAGAATTCATTTTGGACAAAATTCATGAAGAAATAATTTTTTTTTATGGGATATGTTTTAAAGAAGAAAGTAAAAAAATATACTCCCCCCCCCCCCCCCCCAAAAAAAAATTTCCGTAATTTTAGTTTTTATATCGCAAAAAAGGGAAACTGTGTGAAAAAGATATTAATTTGAATAAAGCGTTGCATGAATGCGCAATTGTCAGTGCTGCATAGCAAAAAAATGGCCTGATTATGAAGGGGGTAGAACCTTCCGGAGCCAAAGTAGTTAAACTGGCACATAGACCAGAATTAAAGATAAAGAAGCTGAATACTTAGAAAATGAAATCAGGTGCTGAAAGTGATTACAGTGTGTCCAGTATTTTGTATTCAGTCTCTAAACTTTTGATCTAATCAAGTTGGAAACATTGGTAACAACTAAACCTGCACATCCCCAGTGTGTGTCCACTGATTACATTGTAATAATAAATGACTATTATAGGAGTGTCCCTATTGTGTGATCTCCGCACACCTCCCTGGGAGTCCTTTCATTTTTGGATTTATCACCATTCAAGTCAATAGAATTAAATTCTTGGTGGGATGCAACTCTCATCACATGTCATCGTGCAGCAACGTGTTAACCGCTTGAAGACCGACGGGCATTTTCTGTCACCTTTTGTTTACATGTGAAAGTCCGTTTTATTTTTTTTTCTAGAAGATTAGTTAAAAATGTGTATGTATGTATGTGTATATATATATATATATATATATATATATATATATATATATATATATATATATATATATATATATATATTATATACACACACACATACATACACATTTTTATGTCACATAGTATTTACTTTTCTAAATGCAAAATAAACGCAATACATAACCCAATTTTTTTGCACAATATAAAGGGCGATGTCACGCCGAGTAAATAGATACCAAACATGTCACGCTTGAAAAATTGCGCACGTCCGCATAATGGCGACAAACAGCACAAATTTTACAATCCATAGGCGACGCTTTAGAAGCATTTAGAGGTTACCACTTTAGATGTACAGAGGAGGTCGAGTGCTAGAATTACTGCAAATGATCTGATATTTGTGGCAATACCCTCACATGTGTGGGACGTTTGCGCAAGTTCAGGACCGATGCACGCATTCGCCTTTTGTGCGCTTAGCATGGGGGGGCGGGAAGAACTTTAAATTCACTGTGGAACTAAATTGATTCCTATGAGGGAAATTTTCTTTGATTACAAGCATGCTTCTGGAATGGATAATGCTCGTAATCCAAGGTACTACTGTACTATACTATAAAAAATTATACACATTTTTTTTTCTTTATTATCACTTTTTATTGCTGTCACAAGGAATGTAAACATTCCTTGTGACAGCAATAGGCATGTGTCAGGTATTATTTTGAATGAATGAGTGACTTGTATAGCGCTACCTATGCAAACTGAATCTCCTCAGGGCGCTTTTTGCCACCGGTGTCCATCTGCGGTATAGCGCGGTCCTTTGCCCCATGGGGTCCTGACACGCTTACAAACACATACAACATACAACATACACATATTTGGCCAATTTTTTGACAGGATCTAATTAACCTCCCAGCATGTCTTTGGAGTGTGGGAGGAAACCGGAGAACCCGGAGGAAACCCACGCAGACACAGGGAAAACATGCAAACTCCAGGTAGTTGGTGTCGTGGTCGGGATTTGAACCAGCAAACCTAATGCTGCTAGGTGAAAGTGCTACCTACTACACCACTGTGCTTTTGGAGGGACCACTCCTTTTGCACTTAAACGCATTCAAAACGTCAAGATCGGCGGTGTTGAAAACTGAAATTTTTAAAAAATCTGGCACCTTTTAAGATTCCAGTTGTCCCGAAGTGATGTCATAGTGTTGCTTCTGTGTTACTGCAGCCGAGACCCAATCAAAGCCGATTCCAGCTCTGTTCGGGTCTCCGGCCAGCTGGCAGATGCGCCGGCTGGTCGCTCGGGAGGCGAGCCACAAGACGGGGGGGGGGGGGGGGGGGGGGATGGGGGGTCATCCACTACCGCTCCTTGTAATAACAGCCATCTGTTGCTAATTCAAAAAAAACGGACCTTCGGCTCTAAAAAAAACGGTACTGGGGTGATGCCTGCAGCTGCTTATCTCCCCTGTACAACCCCTTGAAACCAAATGACGCACAGGTACATGATTTGGCAGCAAGTGGTTAATGACGTGTCTGTGGTGTGATCTCAGTCTATAATTATTGTGCCGGAAATTATCTCCATCCTACACTTCCCGATCGATAATCTGCTTCTGCACTCGGCGTCCCGATCGCCTGCGCTGCAGAGGAGATCGCTGTCTGGAGATAAAATCGGAGCACAATTCTGCCCGTCACTCAGTACAATCAGAGTGTCCCAATCACCGTCCATAAAACCGCATCCCCCCTTCAAACCCCCCACCACCACCACCCCGCTGTCTGTAGAGAGATGTGTGTTGTTTACAGACACAGATCTCTCTCCTGTCATGTGCTCTGCCCATCGACGGTCCCTGTCATGAATGATTGGCATGTGCTGGAGCCAGTGACAGCACATCCGGACCCAGAAATGCAGAATTAATGTATATATTCATAATAATACTCAGCCGCCCCCCCACTGTAGCTTTACTGTACTGTGGTCAGCAAGTGCTTAACCACTTCAGCCCCGGAAGGATTTGCCCCCTTAATGACCAGGCCATATTTTGCGATACGGCACTGCGTTGTTTTAACTGACAATTGCGCGGTCGTTCAACGCTGTACCCAAACAAAATGTATGTCCTTTTTTTCCCACAAATAGAGCTTCCTTTTGGTGGCCTCTGCGCTTTTTTTTTTATTTTATTTTTTTATTTTATTTTTTTTCACTATAAACAAAAAAGCATCAATTTTGAAAAAAAAAAAAAAGAAATATTTGTAACTTTTTGCTATATCTCCAAAATTTAAAAAAACAAAAACACCAGCAGCCTGGAGGTGTATTTCTTTTCCTGGGTGAGCTCTGCTGCTCACACTAGTGTGACTTTGATGCAGCTTGAGTGCCAGAGTAGTGCAGGAACCTTTTCAAAGTCGCTGAGACATTAACCTCTTGCCAACTGCCCCATGTATGGGCCAACTGCCAGTGTCGTGTACTGCGGGGTGGCGGCTCTTGTTCGCAGCATCACATACAGGTAGGTCATTCTGCACACTAGGTCTGCCGGCGACCCACTTCCGCTGTGACTGGACACAACAGGAGCCAAGCAGCTAGTCTGGTGGACTTGATGTCCGCTGGTACCCAGCGATCGTTCGTGAGAGAGGCAAGAATGGTGGTCTGCCTAAAAACAAGGCAGATCGCCGTTCTGTCAGTAGGGCAGACAGAGATCCTGTGTTTCTGCTAAGCAGGAACACGGATCTCTGTCCTCCCACAGTTGGGAATCGCTCCCTAGGGACACATTTAACCCTTTGATCACCCCCTGATGTTAACCCCTTCCCTGCCAGTGTCATTAGTACAGTGACAGGGCAAATTTTTAGCACCGATCACTATAATAATGTCACTGGTCCCCCAAAAAAGTGTCACTTAGTGTTCGGTTTGTCCGCCACAATATCGCTGATCGCCGCCATTACTGGTAAAATAAGTAAATAAACAAAAATTCCATAAAAATATCCCATAGTTTGTAGACACGATAACTTTTGCGCAGACCAATCAATATACGCTTATTGGGATTTGTTTTTACCAAAAACATGTAGCAGAATACATATTGGCCTAAACTGATGAAGACTTTTTTTTTTTTACATTTTTTTTTTTTATTGGATGGGTTTTATAGCAGAAAGTAAAAAATATATATTTTTTTTTTTCAAAAATTGACGGTCGTTTCTTTGTTTATAGTGCAAAAAATAAAAAGGTGAGGTGATCAAATACCACCAAAAGAAAACTCTATTTGTGGGGGAAAGGGACATAAATTTTATTTGGGTACAACGTCTCACAACCGCGCAATTGTCAGTGAAAGTAACGCAGTGCCACATTGCAAAAAACGGCCTAGTCATTAAGGGGGTAAATCCTTCCAGGGGTAAAGTGGTTGTAAAAGCAGAGTTTTTTTATTTCCTTCATGCATGAAGGCAAAAAACCTTCAGTGTGCAGCAGCCACCCCCCTCAGCCCCCCTCTAATACCTACCTGAGCCCAATCACGAATCCAGCAATGTGCATGAGAGCTGGGGCTCTCCTGGGTCTCACTCCTCACTGGCTGAGTTGTAGCAGCAGGAACCATTGGCTCCCGCTGCTGTCAATTACATCCAGTGAGGAGGAAGCAGGGGACAGAGCTGAGTGTTATGGACACAGAGAGCCGGTTTAGGAGCCAGCATGCACGAGTGCCCCCAGAGCGGCTAGCTGTGGGGGCGCACTTATACATAGTAGGTGAGGTTGAAAAAAGACACAAGTCCATCAAGTCCAACCTATGTGTGTGATTATATGTCAGTATTACATTGTATATCCCTGTATGTTGTGGTCATTCAGGTGATTATCTAATAGTTTTTTGAAGCTATCAATGCTCCCCGCTGAGACCACCGCCTGTGGAAGGGAATTCCACATCCTTGCCGCTCTTACAGTAAAGAACCTTCTATGCAGTTTAAGGTTAAATCTCTTTTCTTCTAATTTTAATGAGTGGCTACGAGTCTTGTTAAACTCTCTTCTGCGAAAAAGTTTTATCCCTATTGTGGGGTCACCAGTCCGGTATTTTTATATTAAAATCATATCCCCTCTCAAGCGTCTCTTCTCCAGAGAGAATAAGTTCAGTGCTTCAGTGTTAAGCAGGTGGCTTAACGGACAAGTTACTGAAGTTACGTTATAACATCCAACCAGTAACTTAAATAGATAAATAATAAATTAATATGTTATAACATATAGCATAATAATATTTGATTAAGCTTTTAAGCTTGATTAACCACTTGCTTACCGGGCACTTAAACCCCCCCCCCCCCTCCTGCCCAGACCAATTTTCAGCGCTGACGCACTTTGAATGACAATTGCGCGGTCATACAACATTGTACTGAAATTACAGTTTTATCATTTTTTTCAGATTGAAAATTTGGAAAAAAAATAAAAAATCATGTTTCATAGTTTGTTATAAAATTTTGCAAACAGGTAATTTTTCTCCTTCATTGATATGCGCTGATGAGGCGGCACTGATAGACGGCACTGGTGGGCACTGATAGGCACAGATAAGGCGGTACTGATAAGATGGCACTGATGGGCGGCACTGATAGGTGTTACTGATGGGCACTGGTAGGTGACACTGATGGGCAGCACTGTTGATGAGGCACTAATTGTGGGCACTGATAGGTGGCACTGTGAGCACTGATGGGTGATGCTGGTGGGCACTGTTGTGTACTGCTAGGTGGAACTGGCAGGTGACACAGGTGGGCACAGATGAGCTGGCGGCAGCTCTCCTTGTTTGGGACCGATGTCTCTCTCATGGCTGCCGGTGATCGGATTTACATCACATGAGCAGCTATCATTGGCTGACAGCTGATCACGTGGTAAGGGGTCGGGGCCAACCCCTTACTCCGATTTGTGATCACTCGAGTCTTATAGACTCGCTAATCACAGAGCACGCTGCGCACGCCCTGTCAATAGACGTACTCCCGGCAAAGTAGGTCCGCGCTGTAGCCATCATTCAGCTATAGCGCGGATCTGAACAAGTTAAAAAAGGTACCTTTCCAGCAGCAGCAGTTTCTCCCTCTTAACTGTGTTAGAAAAACATGGAATTGTGGGTAAATATTATACTCATAAATACATGTTTTTTTTCCTTGTAGTTAAGAGGACTGAAAGGGAGTGTTTGTCTTTTAGACACACGCCCCTTCTATGACACTGCAGTGAGAGGAGAGCCTCCACTTCAGCATTTTTATTGGACAGCTTGTTCCAAAGGTGCTCTACCATTGGTCCAAGGCTCCAAGCTGTCCATTGAGCTCAGTGCCTCTGACACGAAGTGAGAGGCACTGTGAGCTCATCCTCTGTCTGCTGCAAACAGCGTGTGCCAGCTTGTACTTAAACTGGCCGCTCTGTATGTAGCTTCTGACAGGCTGCACAAGAAGCCCCATATCTCCGGAATCATAGGTGTCCCAAATTTTGACCAGTGGTCAAATTTGGGGTCTCTGTGACCCCAGGTCACTGAGCTACAATCCTTGAAGCTCAAATTTTTTTTTTTTTTTTTTTTTTTTTTTTTCATGGCATCACCTGACTGCACATCCCTGCAACATGTCTGCCTCTCACTCTCTCCAGCTCCACTACACAGCGAATTGGGTGGCTCAGTAGTTTACAGAAAGGAGATAACATTGTTTGTGTCTTTATTTCAGCTCACAGGAAGAGACAAGGACACAGCATTTCTGGCAGGATCAATGCGTCTTTTTTTTGTACTAGCTGAAAAAAAAAAAAAAAACTGATGCGGCCATTCCAACTAATGGTAAGCTGTAATTTTATTTAATTTTTGTTGTTGGGTTTAGTTATTCTTTAATCACTTGCCTACAGAGCACTTTCACCCCCTTCTTGCCCAGGCCAATTTTTCAGCTTTCAGAGCTGTCACACTTTGAATGACAATTGTACTCATATGACATTTTTTATCATTTTTTGAGACCAAGCTTTTTTTTGGTGGTATTTAAACCCCACTGGGGTGTGTTATTTTTTGCTAAATAATTCAAAAAAGACTGACAATTTTGATAACAACAAAAACGTTTTTATAGTTTGTTATAAAACTTTGAAAACAGGTAATTTTTCTCCTTCACTGATGTGCGCTGATGAGGTGGCACCAAGGCAGGTATGTTAAGGCTGCACTGGTAGGCGGAACTGATAAGTGACATTAATGAGGAGACAGTGGTGGGCACTGATTGGCAGCACTTTTGCAGAAGCCGATTATCTGCTTTTTTCTCCTCTCCTCCACACTCTGACAGCGTGAGAAGGAGCGGTGAAGGGAGTCGGTAACCTGCTTCTGTTGACATCGTGATCAGCTGTGATTGGACACAGCTGATCACCTAGTAAAGAGCAGCTGATTGTCTCTTTACCTCAACCTGTCCGGAGGACACTGCAAACACAGAGCGCGCCGCCCGCGCCCAGCGCGATCATGGGAGGCCATCATATGACTGACTTCCAGAGCTGGATGACCCTCCTGGTAGCCGCCATTCGGCTATAGCGCGGTCGGCAAATGGGTAAGAACACCTTAAAATAAAAAACTCTGCATTATGCAGACTCATCATTGGATCTCACCACCTTATCCAGCCATGTGCTCGAGCCTCGTGCTCCCTCCCACCCTCTCTGATCAGCGCTTCCATTGTAAGTCCCCTCCTTCATCTCCCGCGCGCTCTGCACTACTCCTGGCGCCTCCCTCTGAGTTCACAAGAGCTGGAAGTACTGGGCAGGCATTGGGTATCAATGTGCACTGGCAGTATTGACTGTCAGTGTGCATTGGATACAACATTGAGCGGTATACATCCGCCGAATGTTTATTTGTGGCAGACCCCCTGGGGACCACTAAAACAATTTTTTGTGGACTGCTTGTTGGCGATCGCTGTTCTAGACTGTACAAGTTCAGAAGATAATCACGGTACCAACAGGTAAACCTTATTGTACAGGCAGCTTACCTGTAGGTACCAGTTATTAAGAGTTTCCTACTGCAGTATGGAGGGAAGCCAGAAGATCAGCAGTTTCTGACTCCCGATCATTGCTATTGAAGAGGTGTGCTGGGCTGAGAACACAACTATTGCTGAGCTTTATATTGCTATGTGTTATTTATTTACCCGGCAACAATGTAAGAGGCGTCGGCTTTGGGCTATAATTAAGGATTAGAAACATTTCAGAAATATGTCTTGGAAGTTTGGAGCAAAACACAAAGTACCAGCATAGGCAGACATGAGGTCTATTAAAGCGCAGCTCCAACCTGAACTATTAGGAGTGGGGGAGGGATAGGACCTTTATCAATGGGAGAGCAAGTAAGGTGGAAATCTTCTTCTTCTCCAAAGGAAATGAAGAGAGCAATAAGCCTTCCCCGTTCTCATACAGAACACAATATAGTTTGTGGTTATAACATCCTCCATTCTTCTGGTAAAAGGCTTCCCATAACATTTTGGAGGGTGTCTCATGTGCCCACTTGTGAGGTCAGGTACTGATGTTGGATGAAAAGACTTGGCTCATATCTCGGGCCTCACGTTGGTCACCCAAAGAAAAGGGGTCAACATTCTAGCTTCTTCCAAAGGTGTTCAGTAGGGATGAGGTCAGGACACTCTTTCATCCACACCAAACTGGTCACACACCATGTCTTTATGAGGCTTGGGGGGGACAATCATGGTGGAACAGAAAAGGGTCTTCACCAAACTGTTACCACAAGGTTGTATGATTTAGTAGACATGTGCACTGCCGAAAAATGTGTTTTGTTTTTTCTTTCCATTTTTTTGGGACATTCGTTATGATCGCAATTCGGAAATTAGAACGTTCCTAATTTCGTAAAATGGTAAACCCGAAAATAAAGAAAATCCGAAAAGTCGAAAGAACGAAAATTCTAAATAATAACTAACTATTAAAGTGGTTGTAAACCCTCTGGGACAACTTTCACCTACAGGTAAGCCTAGATTAAGGCTTACCTGTAAGTGCTTGCAGTATCTCCTTAACCTACATGGTTTAGGAGATATTTGCAAAAAATACTGTGCCGATGTATATGGCTCATGCGCGCCGTGGACAATGGCGCAGGCGCACGGAGCATGCCGTTGGTGAAGGCAAGCATGCCGTCACTGACAGCTCCCGCGCGCATGCGCCGGAGTGACGTCATCGCTGCTCCGGCCACTCACAGCGCCGGAGCTGCGATACCCGGAAGTCACTCCGGGTATCATGGCGCCGACTAAGGACATGAACGAGGGTCGCTTCGATCTCAGGTAAGTAATTCATAATGAGCTAGTATGCTATGCATACTAGCTCATTATGCCTTTGTCTTGCAGGGTGCATGGGTTTTTTTTTTGTTTTTTCTTCAGAGGCTTTACTTCCTCTTTAAATTATAGGTATTGGCATTTCCTTTCAAATTTGGCTGTTGGTGAATACGAATTTATCCGAAGTTACGATTCATCCGAAATAACGAATGGAACGGAGCAAATAAATAATAAATAATATGTTTTTATCATTAAAGCGTTACGTTCCATTCGTTACTCCGGATAATTTGTATTCGTTACGTTCACAAACAGTCAGATTTGAAAGGAAATTCCAATACCTATAATTTAATAGTTAGGTATTTATTTCAGATTTACAAATATTCGGAAAAATTCGTTAAACGGGTTTTTGTTAATTCGTATGTTTCTGCTATGACTAAGGCTATTGCCGAAACGCGTCAACTTTATTGTCACTCTGATGTATTAATAAACGACACTTCAAGGATTACAGTTTTGCCGGCTCTCCTTATTACAAATTCGGAATGAAACGAATTGCACATGTTCTACGATTTAGTATTAACATTACCCTTCAATGGAAACCCCTGAACTTGTTAAAGGTGGGGGTCTCCAGTTTTTTTTTTTTGGCCATAAAGAGTATTTTTAGTTGTAAATGTCTTCATTGGAGAGATTTCCTGTCTCTGTGGCCTTAGTCTGGGACAGAAATCCAACATACAGAGATCAATTAAAACTCAAAGGCGGACCCTGTCTGCTTTTGTGACAGGGACCCCCCCCTCCCCCGACACAAATGAGTTTTGGGCACACGCTCACCTCCCTCCCCCTGCCTACTCCCTGTGATTTGACACAATGGGAGTTTGTTAGCTGGTCCCAGACAATGATTCATGACCAGGACCTCCTGATCATTTGTGTCCAATTACAGCCCAGAGCCCTGTGTTGACAATAAACACAGAGCTCTGTACGGAGGGAACAATCTCTGTTTCTCATCCCGCAAAGCAAGAATAAGAAACAAGAGATCGTTAATAAAAGCAGCACACAGTACCCACATTATTAGGCACACATTTAACCCCTTCAAAATCCCCGCAATACACTACAGTGAATTCTCGCGTGATTTTGAGCTCCCAGCTCTGCCGCAAGGCATGGTGACATCCATGCTTCCCTGAGGCATCAGAGGTCGATGATTATTTTTAAAAAATTTGTTTGAATTTATAAATGACTTTAATGCAATGTGTGTCGAGATAAGTTTAATCAACCACTTCAGCTTCCGGAAGATTTACCCCCCCCCCCCCCCCTTCGTGAGCAAGGCATTTTTGCAATACAGCACTGCGTTACTTTAACTGACAATTGCGCTGTCGAGCGATGCTGTACTCAAAAACAAAAACAAAAAATTGATGTCCTCCCCCCCCCCCCCTGCAGGTTTTTATTTTTTGCGCTATAAACAAAAAAAACCTTTTTTTTACTTTCTACAATAAAACATACCCAATTAAAAAAAAAAAAAAACAATTTCTTCATCGATATAGGTCAGTATGTATTCTACTACATATTTTTTGGTAAAAAAAATCCCAATAAGTGTATATTGATTGGTTCTCGCAAAAGTTATACCGTCTACAAACTGAGATATTTTTCTTTCTTTTTAAAAAAAAAAAAAAGTAATGACAGCGATTATTGACTCATAGCGGCACTGTGATATTGTGGCTGACACGTTTTGGGGAGTGGGGGAAGGTAAATATCTGTGTTACTGGCAGTGGCACTAAACTTTTTGCAGCAAACACCCCCCCCCCCCAGCCAGGTCCACACCTAGCCCCTCTACGGTCGCCGTCCCCGCACTCAGCCCCTCTACGGTCGCCGTCCCCGCACTCAGCCCCTCTACGGTCGCCGTCCCCGCATTCAGCCCCTCTACGGTCGCCGTCCCCGCACTCAGCCCCTCTACGGTCGCCGTCCCCGCACTCAGCCCCTCTACGGTCGCCGTCCCCGCACTCAGCCCCTCTACGGTCTCCCCCCCTTCCGCACTCAGCCCCTCTATGGTCAAAGCCCCCCCGCACTCAGCCCCTCCCCTCTACGGCTGTAGCCCCCCCAGCCCCTCTATGGTCGTAGCCCCCCCCCGCACTCAGCCCCTCTACGGTCGTAGCCCCCCCCCGCACTCAGCCCCTCTACGGTCGTAGCCCCCCCCCACACTCAGCCCCTCTACGGTCGTAGCCCCCCCACACTCAGCCCCTCTACGGTCTCGCTCCCCTCTACGGTCGTAGCCCCCCACACTCAGCCCCTCTACGGTCGTAACCCCCCTGCACTCAGCCCTCTACGGTCTCCCTCCCCTCATCCAGCCCCTCTACGGTCTTAGCCCCCCCCCCCCCCCCGCACTCAGCCCCTCCGTGGCTTATTCTGCTTCTCCTCCCAGCCAACCTGATCCACCTCCTGTCCTGATTGGCCAGGAGGAGAAGCCGGAAGACAAATGGTGAATATTGATTCCCTAGTGTCACAAATGGGTGGGTTCTGCACCCCAAACCCAACCTTTTTCAAGCCAATTAGAACCTCCGGCGTTAATCATGTGGCTTGAAAAAAACCTTCATACAAACGTACAAGTCTGGCGCCCTGCATGCAAACTAGGGGGGTGGCACCCCTTATGGATCGGGCCGCTCCTGGTTTCTGCTTAGCAGAAACACAGGATCAGTACATTCCCCTCTCACAGAATGGTGATCTACCTTGTTTACATCGCCATTCTGCCTGTCTCCCCAACCATCCGCAGTTTCCGGCAGACATCATGTCCATCGGACCTGCTGATTGCCTCCCGCTGTGTGTAATCATAGCGGATCGCGCGCCCCAGACCCGGAATCGTCAGTATTAGGTACGTGATCTGGCACAGAGTGGCCACCCTGCCGCAGTATATCTACCGCGGGCGGCCCGCGGGTGATTCCATTTGCCATGAAGGATATATTCTTAGCCCTGCTTCATTCAAAATACAAAGTGAAGTTTGTGTTCCAGCATGACTGTGTACAAAGCCAGCTCCATAAAGACATGGTGTTACCAGTTTGGTGTGACGGAACTGGAGTGTCCTGTACAGAGCCCTGACCTCAACCCTACTGGGATGAATTGGAACAGGGGTAGGCAACCTGGGGGGCCCTCCAGCTGTTGCAGAACTACAAGTCCCATCATGCCTCTGGGAGTAATTGTAACTGCCAAACTTGCAATGGCTCATGGGAAATGTAGTTCCACAACAGCTGGAGGGCCCCAGAATGCCTACCCCTGAATTGGAACATCGACCGCGAGGCAGGTTTGTTTGTTTTTACTTGGTGCCCAATGTGAGGCAGAACAAGCAACACAGGTCTTCTTATCCAGCATCAATGTTGCTCCTTACCATACTGTTAATTTTCATTTTTTTTTTTTTTTTTTTACAAAGAAAAAACTGTTTTATTAGTCTCTATTAAAAGTAAACATTGGATCACTCGGTCTTCATTGATTCACCTTTCGGCCCTCTAAAACATCAACAAACATCGGACAAATTTGTATGAAACCTGATTATTCAAATTTATTAACACCGAGATTTTTTTTTTCCGTTTTCGGCAAAGATGCAGGTATTAGTAGACTGAGTTTGCATGTATTTTTTTTTTTATATATTTTTTTTTTTTACTTTGTTTTTATTAACAAATAGAAAACATACTGTGTACAACGGATCAATGTCCTAACAGCACTAATGTATACACAAGGTAAAAATGGTCTCCTTATCCAACATTAGCGAGACGGCGGCTCTCTCCGGTCCTTTCCTGCGGGGAATAACATCGCGCATACTACGAATTCCTTCCTTCATCCGCCACCCGGGTTTTTCTTTTCAGATGGGTACCTGGGACGCCGGATTAATACAGAGTACCTTTTTTTTTTTTAATGAGTACACACTCTTTCCTGAAATATTTCTGTTAGAAGGTCCATAATGCTGTACATAATAACAAATGTTATTGTTTGTTTTCTAGAGAGAGAAGGAATCGGTATGTGGCACCTCTTTTAAAAGACTTCATAATTCCGAGGTTTTTTTTTTTTTTTTTTCCCCTCCCCCATCCTTACGCTAATATAATTGGAAAAGAAAAATATAAATCCTTCAAAAAATTTCATCCTACAACTCTGAGGAAATATATGTACTCTTTTCTTGTTCCGCAACCTACATGGGGGGCGCCCCCCACCCCCAAAGTCCTCGAACCTCGTGTGCGTCTCGCTCCAGGCGAGTGCCGCCCGTTGGCTGCAGGCTGGAAGAATTAAAAAAAAAAAAAAAAAAAGGAGAGTAAATAACTAAAAATATAAGGAACTGGGCAATGCTGATTTATCTTGGTCCTCTCATTGTCCACCCCTTTGTGCTCTAGAGTCAGTGTTCATGTTTCCATTGGCTCCTCTGCGATCGCGCTTACATGAGATATACATCGAGTTCATCAGAAGCGGTCTCTCTCTTTTTCATTTTTCCTTTCCGGGGTCCAGGCTCTCGTGTGCTTTTCTTTTATTTATTTTTTTCCACATCGCAGGGGAAGCCTGGAGCGCAAAGTTCTTGTAAATCACCTCTGGAATTATCCTTTGCCCCCCTTTTTAGCAACATACATAAAAATAACAATAAAATATAAAGATAAACATAAAATGGTTTCCCTTGGAAGGGGAACACCAGACTTAAAAAAAAAAAAAAAAAATTCTAAAAAAGTGATTAAAAATGATAAAAATAAGTAGGAATTTTCATATTCTGTTTTTTTTTTTTTTTCCTTTTGTGCCATAGTAAGGGCCGAAGAAGCAAGACCTGAATGGAGGGGGACAGGGATGAGTTGTGCTAAGTCCCAAGCAAGCCTCGCAAAGCTTTGCAATTTATTTTGTTTGTAAGTCGATGATGTTGGGAATAGGAGGAGGGGCCTGGCACCGGGTTGGCGGCACCGGGGTTCCTGGATGCTTCACTCCCAAGTCTGGCCGGCGGGGGGTTTAGCGGTAGTTATGTTGCATAGTGGTCGAAGCTGCCCAGGTACTCCAGTGCAGCCCTGTAGCACAGCTGATACTGGTCCTAGAGAGAGAGAGGACACTGGTCAGGGAGACAACAAACACAACTTTATATAGACACACAAAATCTCTCAGGACACAGAGTGGAGGCATTTAAAGCAGAACTTCAGTAATTTTTTTATCTATTAAATCTTCTGCCCTTGTTGTTGTTTGAACTTTGGATAGTAAAACATTTTTTTTCCTGCCAGTAAATCCCTTATACAGCCCACTTCCTGTTTCTTGTCTGGTCATTAGCCTAGGATTATGACATCATACACAGCTCTCTCTCTCTCACTCTTGTGAGAGTTTGCCAGGAAGGGAGGGGAGGATGAGTCATAAGAGGGCCAATTAGAGCTGGAGGTGTGCCTCTGTGTAAATCCAGGAAGTGAACAGGCATCAGCTTCAGCTGCCCACAGTTAAAATGGCTGCAGCCAGACTTAGTGGAGGGAGATTTCTGCAGCATACTTGGCAAGTACAGAATCACAGTATATATAAAATAATATGCAAAGGGGCTCGAGGGAAGCTTCAGAATGGCAAAGATGTTTTTATTACAAATTATGTGAGCGGACTGCAGTTCCTCTTTAACAACTTCAATACCGGGCACTTTTACCTCCTTCCTGCCCAGGCCAATTTTCAGCTTTCAGCGCTGTCACACTTTGGCTTGCATGACCAGGCAATTGTCAATCAAACTAAATTTTTATCATTTTGTTCACACTGCTTTCACACTGGAGCGGTGCGCTGGCAGGGCGTCACAAAAAGTCCTACCAGCAGCTTCTTTGCAATCAATGGGGCAGCGCTGCAATAACGGCTGCGTTTTGTGGGCGGATTTAACTCCTTTTCGGCCGCTAGCGGGGGGTTAAAACCCCCCCGCTAGCGGCCGAATATCGCCGCTTTATCGCTGACGCCCGGGCGTCGGCAGTGTGAAAGGGGTCTTAGAGCTTTCTTCTGGTGGTTTATAATCACCACTGGGTTTTTCATTTTTTTATTTTTTTTTTGCTAAATAAACGAAATGCCTTTTTCTTTGTTTCTGCAATTAAAATTTTGCAAATCATTGTTTGTATTCTGCTACAATTTCTTTGGTGGAAAGTAGGAAAGTAATAGAGTCCACAGACTATGGGATATAGATCTGAAAATTGATCAATCCTGATGGCCTGAAAACTCCAGGACAGTGCAAATACCCCCAAAGCACCCCTTTTTAGAAAATAGACAGTCCAAGGTATTTAATAAGAGGCATGGCACATTTTTTGAAGTTGTCATAACTTTTTTGGAAAATGAAGAACTTTTCATGATTTTTTTTTTTTTTTTTTCTTTCATACTGTCACCAGTGCAGTACAGCGTCACCATATAACTGGTGTGGTGGTGATCAGGGACACTGGTGGCAATATGAAAAAAAAAAATTATATATATATATTTTTTTATTATTACATTTTATACATTGATTGCTTATAGCAGTGAATTACATTGGTATAAGCAAGCAGTTTACTGAATTTAACGGATTAATTTAATTTGTTTTGTTGTGATT
>NC_133330.1:339945803-340017668 GCF_042186555.1 Aquarana catesbeiana | reverse complement strand
AGCAGTGAATTACATTGGTATAAGCAAGCAGTTTACTGAATTTAACGGATTAATTTAATTTGTTTTGTTGTGATTAGCTTTCACCAATCGCATGGCACAGATGGGCTGTGGTTTGGCCATGTCTGTACCATGTGATCACACTGACCAATCAAAAATAGCAACACAACACAGTGCATGAAAGGAAGCCATCCATTGTTTACAACTGTCAAGTGACCTGCTGTGATTGGTCACATTGTATCAGCAGTGAGCCAGTACACTGATCAGTCCCGTGGACGCAGCCGGTGACAGATTGCGCAGTGCTTTCTGATGTCATACGACGTCCACTCAGAACGGTAAAGCCACTGCCCTTCGTTCTGCTATAGGCCAGGCGGGAAGCTGTTAATCGTGGACCTTTTAGGCCTTGTTCACATGGGAGTATTATAAGTGTATGCTTGTGCAATGGCTGTGTTGGTCGCCCACGTAGGGATACACCCCCCATGCTGGCAGTCCTATTCACTTCAATTGGGAAACAGCTGCTGCTCTCAAAGTGACCGATGTCACAGTGGGATAAGTAACGTTTAGCACGATCAATGTTTTCATCCATAGGGACCCCGACAAGTGCATTTACATTCGTACGCTCACGTATGTGGGGGGGGGGGGTGAGCTGGGATATTTATATATACGTGGTAACTTTGAATTTTTTACACTTTTTTTTTTTAACTAAATTTTTTTCTTTACATTACTTAGGGGACTTTGGTCCCCTATATAATGTGATGCATTTTTTGGTGACAGGTTCTAAAGCAGTGGTCCCCAAACTGTGGCCCCTTTTCTTGCCTTTATCTGGCCCTTGGGGCAGTGTTTCTCTCACTGATACAAGACACTATTCCAACAATGGGGTATTATTCCTCCCGCTGACACCAATGTCCGGCCCTCCTAAAGTCTAAAGGACCGTAAACTGGCCCTTTGTTTAGAAAGTTTGGTCTAAAGGATCCCTAATATCTCACCTAGCCTTCAATGAGACTAACAGAGTGCAGATCACAGTGCATTCGTTTCTTCCCCCAGCCAGTACCCCAAAAGTGATCTTTTACGCATTGACTGGTATCCCTCTGCACGTCCATTGGTGTACCCAGGACCGGTCAGAGTCCAGAAAACATGGCAGGAGCACGTGGTGAGGGACACCGTCCAGTTACCAGGGTGTGTGGAAGAGATCTGGAGGCGGCTGCACAGATCGCTTCCATCTGACAGTCGGCTTGTAAGATTTACACACATTGCCAGCGGCTGCACTGTGTGTGTATAAAAAAACCCCTGAAGCCACCACTGTAATTTTGTACGCGACTTGTGTACAACCAGCCTGCTCATAAATGGATCGAAATTCATCCAGTCCTTGCTAAACCAGCCACATTTCGATCAGTGTGTGGATGGCTTTAAGCTTCGGGACCCTTGGCTAATTGCTTTGTGGAAGCTTGCTGTACACATCACTGAAGCTCATATATAGGGGTCTACAGCAGCCCACAGAAGACTTGATTTTCTTTCCTGCAAGCACAGGTGGAAGGAAAGAAAATCGCTCAAATCGCCCATCAACACAGTCATTGTTACTGGGGGAATGCCTCTCGTAGTGCTATTGTGTTCTGCCGGTGGGAGGAGTCTTCCGGCTATCAGAACACAGTGATTACTGTTAGCGGCTTTAGCCTCCAGTAGTGATCGAATGTAAAAAGTCTGACAGGCTGGTTGTAACCAAGTTGATCGATAAATTGACTTGGGTACAATCAGCCTGTCCATACATGGATCAAATCTTGGCCAGGGCTTGCTGAACCAGCCGAATTTCGATTCATATATGGCTTAAGTGAGAGTGAAGTGCAGTCACTGTACAGCACCCCTATGTAGGAATATACAGTAACAACAAATACTAATATATATATATATATATATACACACATACACACACACACACACACACACACACACACACACACACAGCATGGATTTTCACCCATGAATGCCCTCTGTGCAGGGGACATGTCAGGTGAATGATGTGAGACTCACCTCTGTCTGTACCATGGCTGGTCTCTGTGTTCTCAGCGTCTTCACAGTCTGGAACATGTCCACCACCCCCCTCGTACCTCATCCGCTCCAGCACGATGCTCAGTGTGATGAAGACTCCGGTCCGGCCCACGCCAGCGCTGTATAAACACAACAGATTAACACAAATGCCATTAAAAAAAACAACCCCTTACACATCCCCCTATGGCAGGGATATGCAATTAGCGGACCTCCAGCTGTTGCAAAACTACAAGTCCCATCATGCATTTGCCCCCCGGGTGTCATGCTTGTTGAGTCTCGCTTTGATGCTATGCATCATGGGACTTGTAGTCCTGCAACAGCTGGAGGTCCGCTAATTGCATATCCCTGCCCTATGGGAGCAGAATCTAACCCTCATCTCCACTTTAGTGTTAAAGGGTAACTCCAGCGAAATGCGTCTTTTTAAGCTTAGCACAGACTAGATAAAGGGTAAAAACTCCTGTCAGGCGTTATGGCCGTGTCCCCTATGGGGAGATATCCCCCATGTCCTGCTGATAGAAAGTTACTGGCAATCCAAACACTGGCAGTGTCATTGAAACGGCAGAGAATTCTCCTATAGGCACGACTACAAGAGGAGGGACTTCCCTACCTGGGAGGAGATCTTTCCTGAATTTTAATTGTGTCACCAGGACAGGAATTGAGGAGCAAATTCCAACTGGGACAAAGCAATAAAAACCTGAAGTTCTTCTAACTCGTTCCCTCTCTATCCAAAATGTAAAGTTGAAGCTTAATCTGCTTAAATTTTGCCTTCAGCTATCCCCCCCCCCCCATTAAAATACTAATAACATTTTTAGATAACGCCCTTTCTTGTTGTCACGACATAACTTATTTTAGTCCCAGTAATGTCATCACTGGCTCTATGTACAATGCAGGCAGATCTAGGCTGTGAGAGGGGGGCTGGCAGGAGGCTGTACATTGCGTCATGAAAACATCCCAGCCCCCTGCCCCAGTATTCCTCTCAGGAGCCCTCAGTCCTGATACAAGCAGTGAGGTGGCTTTTGGGAGGTGTTATGTAAATATCAAAATAGCATGATGGGTGGTGTCAGTCTGGAGGAGCGGGTGTTCCTAGGGAGGCTACATTTGCATGCAGACGGCCCTAGGTAATGCCCACGTGATGCTGAGCTTTCAGGATTGAAAGAACTGAAGCCCCATGAATAAAAGGGGCGGGCTTGGGGACAGTCAGGCTGGAAAGGGCTAGGGATGATATTAGGGTGCAGTAAAAAAGTGTCAGAGGGGCAGTGGATGGGAGGTCAGCAGTTTGTATGATGGCGTACAGGGAGTACTAGTTTGTAGAGCAGAGAACAGGGGGGCAGCAGGGCACTGTACTAGGGATCAGTAGGGCAGAGGACAAATGTCACCAATGGCAGGGCACTGGGCAGAGCCCTTTCTCCCATCCCTACAGTGTACACAGCCTGAGAAACAGAAGCGCAGCTGCAGTAACCAGCTACACAGTGTGCAGATTGTAGCTGTGTGTAAGAGAATCAGATTTCAGCTACAGTGTGTGCTGTGCGGGAAGGAGGAGGTCTTGCTGCTTGTGCTCAGGCTGTGTACACCATAGGGATGGGATATAGTCAGGCATAGCGTCAGGGGGTGGGGGCACAACTTAAATATTGGGAGGCGCAGCCTACCCCAGCACCCTCCTAGTTCCGGCCATGTGTCTAAGAGGGGATTTCCCTCACATTAGAAAGATATTCTTTCACGTCCTGTTGGGTCTACAAGGCAGGAAGTGAAGGCAAGTTTCCCAAGTGAGATACACATGTCCCCTGCTGTAGATGTCTCTCTGGATAAGAGAAGGCTCTGATAATCTACTGTCTGCTCCCCACCTTTCCTCCTGTTGTTCTATGGACATTATTATGAGATAAGATGAATATGTTTAGTGTAGCGGAGCGCGTTCCTCACCTGCAGTGAACAGTGATGGGTCCGTCTTGTCCGAACTGTTCTTTCGTTTTGTGCACTTGTCCGATGAAGTCGATGAAGCCCTCTCCCGTTTTTGGCACTCCCTGCTCAGGCCAGTCTGTGAACTGGAACTGTCTGATTGTCCGAGACTGTCCGTCCTGTGGGGCAAAGAAACGGTCAGATCTGGGAGGACCAAAAGGGCTTATTTATAATAGAATTAGTTCATAGTCAGCGACCAGTTAATTCCTGCAGTTAGATTTTTTTTTTCTGCCTGGTTACCGTGGATTATCTTGCTTTGCCAGTGGTGGATAAGCATAAATGACAGGATGGCTGCCTAAGGACTGCAGACTCCATAATTGGCATGCATGATCTGGGGCCCATGGTACCATTATTTCAGTGCTGCATCTTATTACTTAGACCCCTTTCACACTGGGCGGTGGTGCGTTAGCGGTGAATCTTGAATAAGGAGAGTTATATCCAGGTTTGCTGCATCCACTATCCGGTCTGCTGCTATAGATGTATGAAGATTGATGGGCTTCCTGTATACTTCATATGTGCTGATGTGACCTTTGTGATGAGGGTCCATTTAATAGGGTAAGTGGCTGTATTGTTGGGTGCCGGTGACGGGTCTCCCTATCTTCTGCTTACCATAGATTGAACCATCATTTGAACATTCATTCCTGAATAATTTCTTGTAGATGCACTTTAACCACTTCTTGACTGCCCCATGCAGATATACTGCGGCAGAGCGGCCCTCCTGCGCGAAATCACGTATCTGTACGTGATTTTGTGCACCAGGTCTGGGGCGCATGCGTAGCGTCGGCGACCCGATCCTGCTGTGATCGGACCCACAGAGAGGCAGAACGGCGTGTTATGTAAACAAGGCAGAACCGCCGTTCTTTCAGAGGGGAAAATGGAGATCTTGTGTTTCTGCTAAGCAGAAACACGGATCTGTTTTTCCCCCCCTAGTCAAAGCACCTCCCCCACAGTTAGAAAGCACTGCCTAGGGACACAGTTAACCATTTGATCTTGATTTTAACCTCACCCCTGCCAGTGTAATTTGTACAGGGGCAGTGCATTTTTTTTTTTTTTTTAGCTCTGATCACTGTATTGGTGTCACTGGTCCCCAAAAAGTGTCACTTAGTGTCAGATTTCTCCGCCGCAATATCGCAGTCCCGCTAAAAATCGCTGATTTACAGCCATTACTAGTAAAAATTCCATCAATATATCCCATAGTTTGTAGACGCTATAACTTTTGCGCAAACCAATCAGTATACCCTTGTTTTTTTACCATAAATATGTAGCCTAAATTTATGAAGAAATTCGATTTTTCTTACATTTTTTTATTGGGTATATTTTATAGCATTTTTTTTTTCAAAATTGTCACGCTTTTTTTGTTTATAGAGCAAAAAAATAAAAACCGCAGAGGTGATCAAATACCACCAAAAGAAAGCTCTATTTGTGGGAAGAAAAAGGACGTCGATTTTATTTGTGTACAGCGTTCCATGACTGCGCAATTGTCAGTTAAAGTATCGCAGTGCTGTATTGCAAAAAATGGCCTGATCATTAGGGGAAGGGGTAAATTTTCTGGAGCTGAAGTGGTTAAGTAACCTAATAACATAGGTGGTCGGTAATCACACGATCAGATAAGGGACACTGTTGGCTTTCCAACAGTTAAAGGATTACTAGTCCCGGCATGTCATGGGTACCGCAGCCCAGACATCCTGGGACCTGTAGTTCATTGGCAGATGCCAGGACAAGCGGCACAGAGCAGAGGTCAGGAACAACGACCGCTCCTACTCACCCGTGCGTCCGTCACTTTGAATTCACGCAGGATATACTGAGGCATGTTATATTCGGCCATTGGGTCCACCACGAAATACTGATACCTCGCGGAGCGCTCGGCCGGCCAGTACTGATGGCACTTTTCCTGTAGAGAGGAGAACACACACGTCAATGCTGAAAACTTTCTTCCCGCTACATAAATTACCAAGAAATAACATTATTATTCATTCAGAAGAAAATTGATCATATTTATCTGATAACAAAGACACGATTGTCCCTCAGAAATCACACCGTCACAATGCCGCACAATTCCTAGGAGGGAAACATCATTATCTGCGCATTGTTACCACATCCCGATGATGATAACGTTGTGCCGGCAATCAGAGGAGCGTAAGAAATTCATCACTAGTGGTCTGAACAAATCCCCGGAGCCAGCTGATGAAAGCACCCGCACCATGGCTTCTTAAAGGGTGCCTGCTACTAACTTCAAATGGTAAAAACCTCCAAGTACCCCCCACAAGTCCTTTCTAAAACTTTACTTCTCTGTGTATTTAGCTACAAAGCCATCTGCTTTAAAAGCCCTTCAGAGTGCTAATAGGGTGAATGTTCCACCCCACCACCAATTCCAACCTCAGTTCAGCCCCAATTTCCGTTGCAGATGGTGGTTCCACTCGGAGGAGGAAGAGGGGAGGTGGGCAGGTTTCTTCATAGAATGAGGCCTACAGCTGCAGGTGTAATGGAAGGTGGATTGGCACCTAAATGTTGCATAAGATGGGCCTAACTAAAATGTCATGGAGCTGAGTGGGCTGCGGGTATAGGGGGGCAGGCCAAGGTTTGGAACTGACAGCCTAGTGAGCGGTCAACTACAGCAGTCCTTCGTAAGGAGCAGGAGCCCACCGGAGAGGGTTCTCTCATCCTCTAGAAGAAGTGGCGGCTGGTGATTTTTCGTTTGGGGGGGGGGGGGGCAGAAAACAACCGAACCCCCCCCGCACGGCAACTCAAACCCTCCCCCCCGCTGTCCACCTGTACCCCATCTAGGCAGCGGGGATCGGGCATCCATGGAGCGATGGCGACCAGGCGGCTCTTCTTCTCCTCGCCTCTGCTGTGCATCTCCTCCCCTCCTCCTAGGCGTCCAATAGGATCACCTGTCTTTTCTGCCAATCGGGTGACAGGTATTGGACCCGCTTCCCAGTTGGCTGGGAGGAGGATCAGTGTTGCAACAGCGTATATTCATTCGCTGTTGCAACACACCTGAGTGGGCCCTGGGCGCATCCTCAGCGTCCCGAGCCCACCCTATTTTGAAGCCTATTAGCGCCTATGGCTCTAATCAGGTGCTTAAAAAAAAAAAAAAAAACCCTGGCCGATGTAATTCATGCGCCCGGTGACCTGAAAGGGGCTGGATGCATAAATAGGGGGCAGCCATGGATAGATTTGCATGAATCTTTCCACTACATATAGGGGCTGGCAAAGAGAAGGGGCAGTGCCCAGACGCCCCCAATGGTAGGGCCACCCTTGTCCAGAAGGCCAGTCAGAGCCTGCTCACAAGCCACATGAAGATGCTTTTGGACATCTTGGACTTTTAGCTTAGATAACGTAGAAGTTTCCATACAATCATCTCCCAATCTGATCGTTACCAGTGCAGTGATCTCCACCTGTATATGAAAGCCTTTCAGGTGAACAAAGAGTTGCCTCCAGTCACATAATGGCAAGGATCGGTACACTCTAACACTGATAAACCCACCGATCGTTCTTACCCGGCCCATTTCCCGCAGCTTGGTCAGCATCACCACGATGGTGGAATTATGCTCCCATAGCATGCGCCAGAAGTCCTCAGTGGTCTCCGCCAGGGGTCCCTGAGTGGCGATGTAGCCTTTCTGCTGCCTGCAAAACAAGAATGAAGCATGAGGATCGGAGAAGTGCACGAGGATAACATTAAAAAAGGACAATGTCTTTCATTGGTGGTGTAATATGCCTGCCTGGGTGGCGCCTTGAATAAGTTGCTAATTTGAGATGAACATTTGACTAATGGTGGCTACTCGTGTATTAATAAGATCATTTAATCAATCATTAAAGGCAGCAAAACTAAACCCGGACATATATTTGAAACATGTCTGGGCAGGCTGATTGTACCCACCAAGATGGCCGGTATGGCTCTCACACCCCCCCCCCCCCCCGCTTCACGGTAGAGATTTCCCCCATCAGCGCTGTGTTGATGGGGGAATTGAGCGATTTTCTTTCCTGCAATCTGTGGTTGCAGGAAAGAATCTCACTCCATTTATGGCCGACTTAACTGAATCATCAAGTTGCAAACCACAGACCCCCTTACACTGTGCATGTGCAAGATCTGACGCCATGTTAGCAGGGTGCAAGCTGTGAGCAGTGGGAAGAGGCAGTCGATTCCAATGACAAATCAAACAAATATGGCGGCATTGGACAGGATTTATGACAGAAAAGCGGTGGGGGAGAGGAGGACAATGCCGGATTATCTGCCCTTGTAAGTATGCCCCCCCCCCCCCCCCCCCCCCGCTACAGTCAGCAATTTTTTTTTCCTTCTACCCCAATTTTTTTTCTTTTGAGGGACGTCTCCCTGCACCCCAGGATTCTTGCCTAGGCAAGACTGGCGTCCCACTCACCCTCCTGGGACACGGACGTCACTCATCTCAGGAGGCCTCGCAGTACTCTACAACTCATGCATGGATGCACATCATTAGGGGGCCGCCTCAAAAGTATGGGAAGACACATCGCCCCCTCATGACAAATAAGATGATGGCTCGGGGACCTGGTATGCGGTGGACGATCGCAGAAGAACAAAGCTGGATTCGTTGGACACATAGGGGTTGATTTACTAAAGGGAAATAGGCAGTGCACTTTGCAAAGTGCAGTTGATCCAGAGCTTAGTAAATGAGCAGAAGCTCTGCTGACTTCTATTATCCAATCATGTGCAAGCAAAAATGCTGTTTTTTTTTTTTTTAATTGCACATACTCTTTGCAAAGTGAAGATTTACCTAATTTACTAAGCTTTGGAGCAACTTTGAAAAGTGCACAGTCTATTTGCCTTTAGTAAATTAACCCCAGGTTAAAACCAGGTAATATGTGATTAAAAAAAATGAATTAGGGGGCTGTAAATTTCCTCTTTAAAATACAAAGGTGAACTAAGACTGTACATCCTCCCCGCCTGCTGGTCCCTTCTGTACTTACCTCCGTGTGTGTAGAGCTGTCATTGCCCACACAGCGGGTTAGGGCTTTGACATCCTCGATCTTCTTCCTCGTCTTTCTGCAGGGCTTCCAGGGCAGATCAGAAAGATGCGTTGTGCTGGCGCTGACCAATCAGAATCACTCTGATCTGCCCTGGAAGTGCAGCAGAAAGAAGAGGGAGAGGAGCGGGGATTTCAAAGCCCTAACCTGCTGTGTGGGGAGTAACCGCTAATCACCCATGGAGGTAAGTACAATGGGGAAGGTGTAGGGTGTTAGTTCAATTTGTAATTTTTTGGTGAACTTACACTTTAAATTACACCTGTCACTAACCCCTTCCTGTAGACATAACACATAGATGCATCCCCACTGCACTGGGCTTTTTTCCATTTGGGCCGCATATATGTATATTTCCCTTTGTGCTGGGAGCGCACAGTGACCGTGGTCTAACGGAGAGCCTTGGGCCCCGTGTACTAACGATCAGGGCCTAAATCTCCTGGTTCTGGGTCACCTCTGATTGGCTACCACAGTGATCAGTCAGTGCGAAGCCTGCCCCCCGTGTTTTTCTATCTGTGAATGGAGAGGGAAGATACAATGTATCTTTCTCTTTTCTTGGAGAGAAGAAAAAAAAAAAAGTGTGTGAAAATAAATAATAAAAAAATATAATAAAAAAACCTAGCTCAAAGTTTGATCTAGGTCAGTGCCAAGGTTAGTGTTTGTGTCATGTCAGGGTCAGTATATTTTGGGCAGGATTTTTTTTTCCGTTTAATTGGCATCAGTGTCAGTGTATTTTAGGTAGGGCAAAATGCACACTATTGCTTCTGGGCAGGTACAACCACAACTAGCATACACATATGTGGCATCGCTGCGATCGTCAGGAGCAGGGGAATTTAATTTGGGCTTTTCTTTGGTGGTGGGTTATGGTAGTAACAAGAAATATACAGCTAAATTAAAAAATATATATATTTTTTTACTATTTTGGTCCAGTTTTCCTTTGATGATAAAAAAAAATAAAATCAGGAGATATCCATTACCATTTACCACCAAATGAAAGCCCAATCTGTCCTGAAAAAAAATGTGGTATAGTCCACCTGGATGCACAAAGTAGTTGTGATGATATGTACAATTTTACTAACACATGTCAAAGTTTAAAAATTGTGCTTAGCCATTAAGATTTGATTTATCCTTAGGGTGTGAAGGGATTAAAGACATATGGGGCGGGTGTATTGTCCTTCTTAAAACTGCTAGCTGCACTGAGAAAGTTAGAATTTGTCATTTCTGCACTTGTTCTGGGTCAGTCACAAGGAAACAACTCAAACCAATGCATTATGACAGCCAAAGGACTAGCATTTTCAGGAGGCAGTTGCCAACTGCAACCTCCATAATTTTCTAATAGGTTTTCTTTCATAAGGAGCTGAGGGTCCCATTCAGAACTGGAGATGTAGAACTGTTCCTACCTGCAGGAACAAGTACACTTTAACAACCCCCAGTACCTCCTCTGGAGTGCAAGTCCCCAATACAAGATAGGAGCCCCAGCTCATTCTGACAGGTTCTCTTTATTCACAAATCACATAACTGCTTTCAGATAGGACATTACCTATAGCCATCGATGGAGCTGGCGTTGATGTAGTCAGAGCCCTCGACACCACGGATTGGCTGAAGACACACACGGCTCGATTCATAGGGCATGATGTTCACCAGCCGGTTCTTGAACTTGTTGCATGGTAGGTTGGCACTGATGAACCGTGAGGTGTGGGCTTTGGAGTTGGCCAATAGCTACGTAGTAAAGAAGAGGAAGAAAACTGAGTAAACAAGACGAACGAGAAAGCCGAGTTCTAGAATGCGAACAGCAGCACAGTCTAAACCTTGAGATCCATTCCCTCTAAATCACCACGATCCATCTGATGCGTGTCTGGCGACTGTCAATGAAGATAGACTCACCACCAACAGGGCTGTCTTTAAGGCAGGGCAAAAGGGGCAGCTTCCCCAGTCATTGTTGTGGTGCCCAAAGCAGCTGCCCCTTGAGCCTGCACTGCCTGAAAATAGTTGACAAGTGGATTTGGGAGGGCCCAATCAATATTAAAGACGGTCCCGACCACCAACACATCTTCCCAGCACCAAAGGGAAGCAGAATGAGTTCAACCCCAACACAGAAGTGTCCTCCTCCTACTGTCAATGTGAGGAGTGCCATGGTTATAGATTGACAGTTATTTGGTAGATACAGACATATAGTGACATTTGTTTGGTAGACACCGGCACAGATGGCGACGTACCTTGAACTCTAGCTCCATGGCGGTGACGCTCTCTCCCACGGGGACCTGAGACAGTTTCTGGATATGTGCATACAGGCTGCGTGCCGGCACTTCTGTGTTCCCACACATGACCGCCTCTAGCAGGGCTTCGTGGATGAAGACGTATTGGTCCTCCGTCTGTACCATGTAGTTCCGCTGAGAGCGCATACAGGTCACCTGACCATAGATATCCACCGTCTTCTCCAGCTTCACTCGCTCCAGCATGGCGTCAATCACAATGAAGCACCCTGTTCTTCCCACACCGGCGCTGTCCAAGTAATAAAAGGGGGGAGGGTTATCGGATTATGTTAAAGCCAAATATGACCTAAGACCTCATTCACACAGGGGACTCCCAGTATTTAAGCTGAGAGCATAAAATTTCATATCGTCTTCTGTGTTGTCTGCAGATGGAATGAGGGGGAAACTGTAGTGTTCTTTCCTAGTAGCCAGAGACCATAGGACCTATAGTCTTGGAATTTGTGTTGTCAGCTCACTACAGGAAATCTCACTGGATTTCTGGTAGAACCGGTATTTTTCTACACTTGCAGTATTTGCACAGAGAAAAGACATGGTGAAATGTGCATGTGTTGCAAAGATGTACTGTACAGTATATGTTTTTCTTTTTCTTGCCCTGACATACACTTTAATGTTTCATTGACTGCCTGCATAGTTGACACAATGGTAAGCCCATTCTACAAGGCTATCTTCCAGAGTGCTACTGTGCCCCTTTATGCCCCTGTGTGCCCCCCCCCCCCCATTCCGTACCCAATCCTGCAAGGGATCTCTGGGTGACAGTAACCTCAGTCTCCTCTTACCTGCAGTGTACCACCATAGGCCCGGCATCTGCCGGGTTACACGCCTTCACTCTGCGAAGGAAGGCCAGGATCGGCGTGGGGTACTCGGGAACCCCGTGGTCTGGCCAGGCCATGAACTGGAACTGTCTGATTTCTCGTTTTTCGCTGGAGCCGTTCTGGAACACAGATAGAAAGGGAATACAATACAAGGCGCATTTTAAAAAACTCTATGAATCCCAATCATGTTTATACCACCACTGGTCCATTTTAGCCAGTATTATCCAGATCTGCACATACAGCAATGTATCTATACCAGTGGGACCTTTTTAACTCAAGGTGTCGGATTAAAAAATTGAAAAGTTGCATTTGCACCAAATGAGCAGATACTTTTATGGAGAACAAAATAGTTTTGATATAAGGACACTGGGCTCAATTCAAAACCCCCTTTTTTCCCTTTTTTGGGACGTCAAGCGCTCTCCCAACTCGCAACATCATAGTAGTCGCTTAATTGTTAACAAGGAGCTGTGGGGCCCAAGAATTGCTCCACGACCATGAAAGGAAGGGTGTTTCCCGTCCCCTGCCACTAGTAGTACATGGATAGTACCCATCGAGCACCTTATTTTAACAAAGAAGAAAAGCGGGGAGAAGAAAGGTGAGAAAAAAGAGGGAGGGGGGAAAGACCCCAAGCTCTAATCTGTGCCGCCCAAAGGCCCCTCAGACCGGAGCCACACGGGGGTCTCCAGTCCAATAGCTGATCCACAGACCCCAGACTTTTCCAAAACCTTTTTTTTTTGTCATTCAAGACTGTGGAGACCCTTTCATTGACCACAAATGCAGCAATTTAGGAATCAGATGAAAGGTTTAGGGCTGGAAAACACTTTTTGATAGCTAAAAAGTGCATTTTATATACATCTATATGGATCAGACCAAAATGAGGGACAAATGAGGGACAAATGAGGGGCAGAGGGGATAGTCCCTCGAAATCAGGGACAGTTGGCAGCTATGGCGTTGTCACCCTAGGCTGCTCTCCTGATTTTGATCCCAAAGACCTTCCTTCTTCCCTCATCTTGATTACATAGGAAGGAGACGTTCTTGGAAAAGCAGCCGGAGGCATTGGGGGTTTATTTACTAAAGGCAAATCCAGTTTGCACTACAAGTGCACTTGGAAGTGTAGATCTGAGGGGGACATGCAAGGAAAATAAAAAAAGAAAATTTTTGCTTGTACGTGATTGGAGGATAGAAATCAGCAGAGCTTCCCCTCATTTCAGATCTTCTCCTCAGATCTACAGCGACTGCACTTCCAAGTGCACTTGTAGTGCAATGTGGATTTGCCTTTAGTAAATAAACACCAATGTGTTATCATCGCTGCAACTGGGCCGTAGATCTGCGCATGTGCTGGATTTCTAATGCCAGAAACTGCTGGTATCTATGTACATGAACGAAAATCCCCCACGCATGTGCAGATGCCCCACAGGGCTCTCTACCAGGTCCCAAATACTCAGCAGAGCCCAGCGACGTAACTTGATTTTTTAAGATGGTGGTACAGAAGATGGGCGGGGGGGCTTGATGCGGCACTGATGTTCTACTTAAAGTGGGCACATATTCACTGATTTTATAATCCTCATAGAAATATTTCCAGTCCCAGAACGATACTTAGAATTTTCCCTAATAATAATAACAGGTACACAATTACAAAAAGTTAGTGTCGGTCTGGGACGATCTGTCGGGATGAGGCGGCGTCCGCAACCAAGGACGCTTCAATTAAAACTCCCAACAATTACATTATCGAGCCGCGGCGCACTAAACTCAGTCACCGTCTCCCCACAATAGGTATCCAAAAGTTTCGCTCGGCACCGCTATCCGCATTCATTGTTCCTCTCATTAAGCTCAGCGCACCGTAAAATTATATTATAATTGAAAATTAAATTAAAACATTACACTCTTAATTTGCTTGTCTAGCTTCTCCCGTAATGTGCCGTCTTATCGTGGTCTGGGGGAGGGTGCGCGATGGGCGGAGGAGGAGGAAGAGGAGATATCATTACTTGTGGGGTCACCCATGCAGGAGGAGGGAAGTTAATGGTTAGAAAGCAACGTTCCCTTCGTCTCACCTTGTAGAGGGCGAACGTCCTCACTGTGTACGTGGCCAATTCGACCGTGTCCAGCAGGGTGACTTGTATCATTCCGTACGTCTCGGAGCCGCGGCTGGGCCAGTACTGGTCGCATTTCACCTGCGATTCAGACACAAATACCATTTTTATAATTCAGTAAACTACCAGAGATCGTTGATTATACGGTCTGTTGGAGAACTATTTGCTGCGTCTCATCCTCGGACGTACACCCAGCCACCCACATCCTTCTTCACAAATCGTTTTATAAAACACAACTTTCTGTGAGGAGAAAATGTTACATTTGCGAGATCCATCACAGAACAATCAAATTATTATTAAAGCCCAACTGAACTTTCAGCTTAAATTGACTTAAATACATTCCATTACAGTTCATTTTCTTTAAAAAGCAGCCACAGAGCGGAAAAGCCTGTCCCTTGGCAGCATGCTGCAGAGAAGGACCTTTCTTCTATGTGCAAGCAGTGGTCTCTCTGCAGAGGTTTTTTTCTATCTTTGGGGATCGCTGTTTTCCACTCTGCATTGAAGATTACGGCTTCATCTCAGGATTACTGTGTGACCGGCCACCGCAGATGAGATATAAGGCAGCTGCCCATCAGATATGTATCCAGGCGTGTCTGACCCCCTGTAATTAAGGGGTCCATCCTTTCTGGTAAGTATACCCATACGCACGAAAGGGGACCAGTCTGCTTGTGCTAAGAAGAATTTAATATATGTCTTACCACATGGACTTTTATTTAATACTTTTATTAGTTTGCGCTGCACTTACATTTGTTTAGTGATATGATGAATTATTGCTGTGAAGGGCACGATGGAACGACTGGTATGCAGTTTTGTCTTGTGTTCCTCAGCCCCGGGGCAAGTAATAAAACCTAATTTAGCACAGATGCCGTGGCACCGATTAACAATATCATTTGCTGCAATTAACAATCTCTTTGTAGATGAGATCTGGAGGCCTTGTGTGTTTTCTCCGATTCCCAGTTCTGTGGGACAACTCACCCTGGATTTCTCCTCAAGCCGGGTCATCATGACGATGGTGGAGGCCCTCTGCTCCCACACCAAACGCCAGAAATCGGTGAAGGTTTCCGGCAGAGGACCTTGAGTGGCGATGTAAGCGTTCTGCTTCCTGTACCCATCTATATAGTTGGAATTTATGTAGTCGCTGCCAGGAACGCCTGAGAAGAAAGAACAAGAGGTGTACAGGTTAGGGAACAGCAAAACTAGCAGTCTTCACCTTCCCGAAATTTCACTATTTCTACAAACTGAATTGAAGTGGATAAGGAAGGCTAAATTAAGGAGTTTTTTTTTTTTTGAAAGATGCAACCTCCCCCATTTCTACGCCTTTAAGTTCCGGGCGGCTCGTGGAAAACGTCTATGGAGACATCTGCAAAGCAGCAGGCTGGTTGCCGCAGCGCACCTGCCTCAGGTGCTACAGGGAAAATCCAGGGGCTTGTACATCAATGGACTTCGACGAAATGGCGGTCCAGGCTTCCATGTCCATTGTATTAAAGTTTGATTATACATTTTAGCCTTCCCTGTTTAGCTCATTATTTATCACATGCATGCTGCCATGTTGGCATCAGAAAAACTGAAAATTGTATCAAATACTTACTGTAATTTTCCTTTATTGACGCCAATCCATGGCAGCCTACGAACCCTCCCCTTTTTTGATCTTGTTATTTTTACGGAGAATGGGGGAGGCTGCTCTAGCTTTCCTTTTATAGATTTAAAGCAGGTCCTGTGGGTGGATATAGAAGTGAAGCTATATCGCATGTATGCTGCCATGGATTGATGTCATGTATGCTGCCATGGATTGACGTCATGTATGCTGCCATGGATTGACATCAGGAAAGGAAAATTACGGTTAGTATTTGATACAATTTTCAGTTTTTCTGATGCCAACATGGAAGCATGCATGTGATAAATAATGAGCTAAACAGGGAGGGCTAAAATGTATAATCAAACTTTAATACAATGGACTTGGAAGCCTGGACCGCTATTCTGTCGAAGTGCATTGATGATACAATTTTCTGTTTTTAATGCTAATTTTGGTCACCTGGTAAAAATGGAGGTTATTTTAGAAGAGATTTGGACAAACGCAAAGTCGTCAATTTTGCTGTACAACCAAGTTTGCCAAAATCATTCTGCTCATCCATGGTAAAGGCTGGTTCTAAGGATCTGCATTGGGCCCAGTAAATATGAAGCTACTTACCATCCACGGAGGTGAGGATGACACGTGAGTGGTCGTACGCTATAACATTTGCATAGCGGTTCTTCGGCTTGTTCACCTCCAGATTGGAATGTTCCCAGGTGAACTGCTGACCAGGGTCGATGGACTGAAAGACAAAACAAGAAGTCTCTAATATGTGCCCCTGGCTGAAGGGACTTGGGGGGCGCACATGAGGGGCTGTACACAAGTCTCACCTCGTATTCCTGAGAGAATTTGAGCCCATCGTTGGCCTTTAGGCGCTCGATGTTGTCAGCGAGGTCGGTGATCGGGATGGGAGGATGGTCCCTCATACCTGAAAAGGAGAGAAGAATAACATGACCCACCGCCCCAACATCCCATCCCCAAAGGCAGACAACGTGGATGGACAGTGCAGCAAGATGGACGGACAGACAAAGCTGTTGACACGTAGCATGCTGCAGCACTGCAGAGAGGAGCAGTGGGATGGACCGCAATGTCACCCATTGTTCATGCAGCCCTTGTGGACAGTCCACCCCGTGGTCTGTGATGCTGTGCAGAGATGGTGGAATGGAGGGAGAGGGGATCAAGGGCATTTGGAAGGAGGACAGGAAAGCTATAAAATTGAGGAAAAACAGTACAAAAAAATATATAATAATAATAAAAAAAATATATAATAAAAATAAATTAAAAAAGTGTAATGGGAAGTTGTGGAGAAGCCATAGTAAATTTACAATGAAAATAACATGGGGTAAACTTCAGAGAGGGAAATTACAAATCAGAATTCAGCAAATAAATATTGCTTTGTGTTTCCTCCTTCAGGAAAAAAAAAAAAAAAATCAAAAGAACCCCGGAGAAGACCCAATGAAAATCACTAAATAAACCAACAAGCTAACCTGCGGGGGACTGATTTAGGTCCTCGCCCGCAGCGCACATCACCTGCACTACCAACCTGCTCTGGTTTCGCTACTCTACTATCCTTCACAAGAACTGGGGAAAACTCAAGGATGGATGAGAGCAGGACAAAATATGAATGACACAGAGCAAACAAGATGAATTGTAGACTGAAAGGGCAATGATTGGGGAGTGTGGGGGGGGGCAGTGGTCACTTTTTTTCCTAGACGGTTTACAGCAAGTTGTCAAACTAACTTGAGATATTCTGGTAACTGGGGACACTGGAACCTGCAAAGGAGACAAGAGCAGCAGAAGAACAGAATGCAATTAGAGGGATTGGGGATATGGGACAAGGATCTCTCCAATAGCACATAACAGGCAGGGCAGCCAGATATTTAACATATAACAGATAACTACTGGAGCAGCACGAAAGCCAAGTGTCTGGCATTTCCAGAAAGAGAGGGCACCAATGGAAGCCCATATATTTCGTGACTGGTTTTCTTTAAGGATAAAAAAGGAGACCTGCCAATATGGTTGCAACCAGATGCAGGTGAGGATCCCATTCTGCACTGGGGCTGCTATGGCCTGTCTATGCTGGTTCTGTGGCACAGGTTTCCCTATGCAGCCCTGGCGAGCTCCATTTAAGTTATTAAATAAGGCAACGAAACCCATAAATGGTCAGTAACCCATAGCAAGCAAGCATTTACAGAGTCCTATAAGTAAATGATGGGCTACTATTAGTTGCCAGGGGTTGCTTCAACATGCTTTTTGTCCTAATGAATAAACGCAACCCTTTTTGCCAAAAAAAATAGTTGACCAAATTTGTATCCTAGATTAGAAGTCTGTCTTTCTCGCCAACATGTTGGGAACAAAGATACTGCAGCCTCTTGCTTGTAGACCTTCTCACTATCATAGAACAAAATGTACTGCGGCCTTTTGCTTAGAGACCTTCTGCTAAGTACTGCCTGAGTGTATAGGAGATGAAGATGGGAAAAGAACACAAAGGATCAAGGGGGGGGGGGAGGTTTACAATACAGATAACATTACTAACCTGGAGTCTGGTAGTTGAGTCGTCTCATTTCCACGGGGTCAGAGGAATTGGCCAGCAGAGAGTCTTTCAGTCCAGGCATTTGGTCCTCTTTGCTGGAGGGAGAGTTGGTCCTTTTCCTGTTTAGCAGACAAATGCAGGTATAAAATATATATCATGGTACAGATCAAACATTGGGGATGGGAATTAAGGGTTAAAGAAAAGGATCATTCACATAGCATACATTGCATAGAAAATCTTATGCCGCGTACACACCATCGGACTTTACGGCAGACTTTGCCCGGCGGACGGGATTTCGTCGGACAATTCGATCGTGTGTGGGCTCCAGCAGACTTTGTTTTCTCAAAAGTTTGACAGACTTAGATTTGAAACATGTTTCAAATCTATCCGACGGACTCGAGTCCGGTCGAAAGGTCCGCTCGTCTGTATGCTAGTCCGGCGGACAAAAAACGACGCTAGGGCAGCTATTGGCTACTGGCTATCAACTTCCTTGTTTTAGTCCCTACGAATCCGTCGAACTTTGGTTGATCGTGTGTAGGCAAGTCCGTTCATTCGGAAAGTCCGTCGTAAAGTCCGTCAAAGTCCGCCAGGCAAAGTAAGCCGTAAAGTCCGCTCGTGTGTACGCGGCATAACTCTATATTGATTATCATTGATGAAATAAACACTGCAACATGAATCTGCAATAGGAACAAGAGATGCTTGTTTTTGAAACTAACAATACCAGATAAACATAATTATGAACACAGTTCTGATCTATATTGTGACAATGATCTAACAAATATTCTGCTGCAGGCACTAAAACCCTGAGCCACCACCAATAACAGGAGCTGGTTCCCACAGTCTCTTCAAAGAAAGCAAGGGAAGGAACCGCTTGACATCTTAAAAGCCTCAGGACAATATATGGAGTCAGCCAATAAAAAGACGACTCCATCCGATGTAACGCGCTTCACTCGGTCAGGAGCTTACTCACAGGGTCTGGGGGGAGAAAGCTCCTGACCACGTACATTGGATGGATTAGTCTATTTGTTGGATGACTCAATAAATTGTCCCGAGGCTTTTAGGAGGGTGAGCGGTTCCCTTCCTTCCTTCCTTTGAAGCCTTTCTTGTGAGGCTGATGTGCTTCCAAATCTTACAATCTAGTTAGTTAGGCAGCAAATGATATCGCCCCAAAAGGCCAACATCTCCTTTTGTCAATGGCTAATACAGTACAACACTCTAATGTTGGATCATGGCTCCAAAGAAAGGAAGGAAATGAACCGCTCACCATCTTAAAAGCCTCGGGGGCAATTTATTGAGTAATCCAACAAACAGACTACTCCATCCGATGTACAGAACCAGTAACGCTTTTGACTTGGTCAGAAGCTTACTCCCCTAGACCCTATGAGTAGGCTCCTGACCGAGTGAAGCACATTACATCAGATGGAGTAGTCTGTTGGATGACTCAAATTGTCCGGAGGCTTTTCAGATGGTGAGCAGTTCCTTTGCTTCCTTTCTTTGGAGCCTCTATAGAGAACGGTCTAACATTGCTTATAGAGTGTTGTACTGTGTCAGCTATCAACAAAAGATGTTGGATTTCAGGGCGACGCCATTTACTGCCTAACTAAATAGATTGCAGAGCCAGGTTTGGAAGCACACTGGGCCTCACTGTATAAACTGACCGTAAGAAAAATGCTTTCTATACACCAGGGTAGGCAAAGTCTGGCTCTCCAGCTTTGGTGAAGCTACAAATCCCATCATGTGTCTGCCTCTTGGTGTCATGCCTATGCTTGGAGTCTTGCGAGGCATTTTGGGACTTGTAGCTCCACAGCAGCTGGAGTGCCAAATGTTGTGTGACCCTGCTATATACGAAACAAGATTCAGATGTTATCAACTCAAGACATGAGTGGCATGGGGTGACTTTTGTAATATGGCGCTGAAGGGGAATTTTAAAACACAAAGAGAGATTAAAAAAAGAAGAGCAAATTCAAAAGATATCTCAAAGACTCTGGAATACAGCCTGAGCAGAGACAGAAATTGTATGCACCACTGTGATTTCCTGTGAAGCAACCTCTCAGAAACATCTCCACATCAAAGGGGACTCTACAAAGACTCCCACCATCTCCCTCCTTGGTGTGAAGAGGTACAGGACGTCTCTTCCATCTCACAGAGACAATAAATGGGATTAAAAATCCAAACTTTTACTCATAGAGGCGGCTCGGATATATTGACAGAATTAGCAGTTACCCCGGCATGAGCTGTCATCCCACTGAGGGCTCCTCGCTTGAAAGAGATGTCTATACTTCCAGTTACACAGATAATACCATGTACGTTCTCATACATCCAAACCCACAGACTCTAGATCAGTGGTCTCCAAACTGCAACCTGGGGGCCGGAAGTGGTCCTTTGCTTGCCTTTATCCGGCCCATGGGGCACTATTCCTCCCACTGATACGAGACACTATTCTACCTACTAACACCAACAAAGGGGCACTATTCCTCCCACTGGCACCAATGATAAAGCGCGATTCCTCCCAATGATACCACTGATGGGACACCATTCCTTCCAATGATGGGACACTATTCCTCCCAATGACACCAGTGATGGGACACTATTCCTCCCAATGACACCAATGATGGGACACTATTTCTCCCACTGGCAACAGTTATGGGACACTATTCCTCCCAATAATACCACTGATGGGGGCACCATTCCTCCCAGTGATAGGGCACTATTCCTCTCAATGACACCAATAATGGAGCACTATACCTCCCAAAAATACCACTGATGGGGCACCATTCCTCCCAATGATGGGGCACTATTCCTCTCAGTGATACAGGACACTATTCTACCTACTGACACCAACAATGTGGCACCATTTCTCCCATTGACACCAATAATGGGGCATTATTCCTCCCAATGATGGGGCTTTATTCCCCTCAATGATACCACTGATGGGGCACTATTCCTCCCAATGATACCACTGATGCGTTAACATTCCTCCCAATGATGGGGCACTATTCCTCCCAATGACACCAATAATGGGGCACTATTCCTCCCAATGATATGGCACTATCCCTCCCAATTATATCAATGATGGGGCACTATTTCTCCCCCTAATACCTAATGTGGTGATGTTTACTTCCACTGATGCCAGGAAAATTTCCGTTCCCACTGGCCACAGTCTGACCCCCCCCCAAAGTCTGAAGGACAATGAACTGGCCCTTTGTTTAGAAAGTTTGGAGACTTCTGCTATAGATAGTGATGACTGATATTTTGTACCACTAAGGCTTGGTTTACATTACTGTATGCACATATGCATTTTACGCACTTTACCCCACATCCGTATAGGGCAGCCCATTCATTTCAATAGGCTGCCCTACCTGCGAGAAACGTGATGAAAGAAGTCCCAGACTCTTTTTAAAAATTGTGCCGCACTGAACCACATGGTTTGGTGTGCACAAAAAAAGCTCACATTTGCTGATGCGTCTACTAAAGAGCAGAGCGTTTCTCTGTGTGTGGTGAAAGCATGGGATTTTGCGTATGTTCCCGACACACACAGATGTACGGTTCAGTCAATAAGCAATCAAAGAAATCTGACGCCGGGGCTTAGCCCTGAGCTACCAATGGGAAATTGCTTTAAAATTTTCAATCTGGACCTCCATGTATAATTTTAATTTGCCATTTTATGTGGGAAGAAGAAATTGTTTGGGGGGGTTAACTCTTCGGCATCCAACAACCAATGAAATATCAGTTTTGGGTGCACTGAGTACTTTACTCCCACTTAATAGAGAATAGGATGAGAACACATTTTCCTACCTCTCCTGCTTACTGTATCCATGACAAGCACAAAAAAAAGAAGAGAAGAGAAAGATCAGAACAGGACAGATTATATATACATCATTGTGTATGCAAACTTTCCAAAGAACTGTCTGTGCGTCCCACAGCAACCAATCCAAGTTCCCCTTTTTACTCTCTAACCTGCAGTTAGGTGTGTGGTGCTCTCACTATGGCTTATATAGTTAGACCCCCATAAACACTATTAGATTTTCTGCAGATTTTTGTCTTCGGATTTACAAAAAACATATAATATATGAGGTCAAACCTTAAGAGTTTCAATTTGTATGCAATCGGGCAGGCCCTCGCACTACATGGTTTTGGTCAATCTGAAGAAAAAAATCTGCAGAAAATCGAATAGTGTGTATGGGGTCTAACTATATACTTTGCTCAGAAACCCCACTCAGCTGGGGGTCTTTGATACATGTGAGAAGCCTTACTGTTGGGGGGGGGGGGGTGTATTAACCCTTTAACATAGGCCAACACCTTGAGGTAAGTCATAAAGTAGTTGTAAACCCTCACATGTACCCAGTGAAGTGACTGCCCTCAGATGATACCCAGGAGATTAAAACCAATCCTACTACACAAGTTATACATGTTTATCTGTAGCCTTCTACAGCTTCCTAAAGCACACATTTTACACAGCATTTCTGAGCTCCAGAAGGCAAACGGCAGGGATTTGATGTTACACACCGCGCAGCATAGAGCTGGGTGTAATCTGAAACTTGAGTGGGGGGGGGGGGGGGGGGGGGGGTATGGATACCCCCTACACAGACTTATAGGGAAACATGATTGCTCTGTGCTACAGGGGGTGAGTGGTAATATTCTGTTTTGGCATAGGGCGAAGCGTGTCAGCTTTATCAATGAAATAGCCTTTTTCAGCAATACAGGATACTAACAATACCAAATCTAGCACCCTGTATGTATGTACCTTGATGTGATTGGTATGACGCATGCAATTGCCCCGTGTGTGGTGCAATCCATAGGTCACATGGTCAATATGAATGTGTATAGTGACCAGGCTTACCTCTTGAAGAGAAGGATGGCAATGACGATGATGATAATGAGGATGACTGCCAGGACCGGGCCCATCACCCACAACATCTCGGGCTCCTCCTGTTGTCTAGATGAGGAGACCTCCACCACGATGTAATCAGAGTATGGACTGGCTGCGTACTTCTTCTGTAGAGCAGAATAAAGCATAGAGGACGGGTCAGGGGGACAAGGACAAGATGGTTTTGTGGTGCCAACTTCAAATACAATTAAATGTGTTTTATACAGAAGCAAAAGATTGTTTTTTATGCACTAAAAATGGATACTATTTTGCATATTTATTTGTGTGACGGTGTTTGAATTTTCTGTAGTTATCAGAAGGAAGAACTTTTGGAAATGAGTTAAGTGGATGGTTGGAGTCAAATGAGATATACTGGATGAAGAGCACCTGTCCATCTTCAGGTTTTAGGGGGACTCAGATCTCAGTCTGAGGATTTGGATTAACAGCCACTAGTGATAATCTCATGTAAAATCCGGCATGCTGGTTGTACCTAAGATCAATTAATCAACTTGAGAACAATCAGCCTGCCCATACATGGTTCAAATCTTGGCTGGTTCCTGCTGAACGTCTATGGCCAGCCTAACTGTTTGCCTACCTAAATAATTTTTATTTAGTACAGTGTTTTAATAAAAAAACTGTTTTTTTTATAGGTTAGGAAATGGACCTAAATGTAAAAAAATATATATATATTTTAAACTTTCTTTAACGTTTTAAAGCATTTTGTTAGTACTATAATTGTATCAATAATTACAGTATTAAACAGAAGCTGCAGTTTATTGACTGCAAATGTGATTCAGCTTTTCAAGCTGAATCACATTTGTTTTTTCTTGTTATATAAACTTGCGTGTGATTTCGATGTCACAGATGACATATAACACTTGATCCCTCAAACAGGAAGCTAACAGTGGCAGGCAGGTTTGACAGCCAGCATACAGGGTATGTGTAAGTATCAGCTGGCAGTTGTCAAGGGGAGCTAATTTATTAACCTATCCATACAAGCTGAAAGTGATTGTAAACCCTTATATATATATTTTTTAAACAAACATGTCATAATACTTACCTAATACAACAAATTAATACTTACATAAAACAGCACATACTTACCTGCTCTGTGTAAAGGTTTTGCACAGAGCAGCCCCGATCCTCCGTTTCTCAGGTCCCTCACTGGCACTCCCGGCTCTTCCCCCCCTCCCCCGGAGTGCCCACCATAGCAAGCCATTTGCTATAGGGGCACTCGTGTGGGCTTGCTCCCAGGCTGGCTTTGTGTGTCCATAGACATACAGAACGTGGCTTTGCCCCACCCCTGCTTCAATGGCTGTGATTGACAGCAGCAGGAGGCAACCATTGCAACAACATTTTGGGACTTTCCTGCATGCTACTTCTGCATAGTCCGGGTTAAGCAGACATACTACCTGGGTGGTCAGTGCATCAAATTCATCCATAGTGACCACAAGGGGACCCCATAATACTGTCTAACGCGGCCCTTTTTCAACCAGGGTGCCTTCTGGGTTCTTCAGGGGTGCCTTGGCAAAACGCCTAAAAATTGTTCCCAGTTTTCCATATAGTTTTGGGGGGGAAAAAGTACACGGTTATAGATAAAAAAAACTCCTTTCTCCAGGAGAGGCACCACATTCAGGGCAAGGCAATGCCTATCAAGAGGCAACATGAATTTCTTGTGTTGCAGTATGCAAGCATTTTTTTTAACTAGGGTTCCAAAGCAGCCTGAGGTGCCACCTGGGTTCTTTAGAGGTGCCTAAAACTGGCCCAAAATTTACAAAAAAATAAGTTAAGTGGATCAAGTCTGCCTTTTATACAAAGCCAAAAATTTTAGCACCATGCGGGCCAGCTGCCGGGATCCTAACAACTGATGACGCCATAGGTCGATAATGAGGATGTTGGGCGTCTGACGGCATCCTTGTTTGCCCCTTTCCTGCTGCTCTCTGTCAGCACTGGGATCACATTAGCAGAGTGAGGTGGAGAAATAGAGGGAGAAGAGAACGTTTGGAATAGTATTCACTGCCAATGTGCAAAGGTGGAGGAATAAATAACCTCTAACGTTGGGTGTCCTACATGTGCGGATACTGCTGCAACATGTAAAACTATTAGTTTAGTGTTTTATATTTTAGAATGCGGTGGCTCAAGATTGTGCGGAATTGTAAAGGGTACCTTGACTAAAGAAAGGTTGAAAAACACTGGTCTAATGTATCAAAACAGGGATAACTGTGGATCAATTTTAGGTGAAGTTCCTTTTAAAGAGGACCTGTTAGAACCAAAAAGGTTCCACCTAGATCTGGAGGTGGTCATTGTCTAACTCCTAGGTAGTTCTAGGTAAGTCAGGCCTCCTATACCCCTTCGGGACTAGGACAGTAGCTGCTTCTGAGCCTTGAAAATATCAATATTTGATCTTGCGCTCACATTGGTGGAGGAACAGTCCTTGCGGACTGCAGCGATGTGTCCAAAGCAAGCTTTGGAAGAAGTATGCTTGGAATTCCTCGAAACTGAGAAGTAGCTGCCTGCCCTCCGATCCCTCAAAGTCTTTTGCTCATAAACCCATGAGTTATTCATATGCATTTATAAATATGTTCTGATGTAGTCATGCGTTGAGGTTATACGGTGTGCAAGGTGTCAGACTCACAGTGTCCCCGTCTTCTAGAGCTGCCAGCACAAAGCAGGTGTAGCTCAAGTCGGCGTTCAGTGGCTTGTTGACGAATCCATTATATTCTTTGTTGTCACCGAGTGTGAAGACTTCTGGGAGAGGGTTGAGACAAGCCGCTATGTACGGTTTATTCTTTGCAGCTTGACGTCTCTGCCGGCGGGAGCCCTGATTAATGGCCTCCAGAATCTGGGAGAGAAGAAAAGGATCACAATTACAGAAATGTTGTTTTATAAACTTTTAAGTATTATTTATTTATTACATGCATTTATAGGTTTGACTTCAAATAGCCTGCTCACACACTATGGGGGTCTACTTATAAAAAAAATAAAATTGCTCAAGCATTCGCACAGCAATCACCAATCATCGCTGTATTGAGTCAAAGATGTTTATTTCCTTTGATCGTTAGGGCCATCTTGTGGCCATAATGTGGTATTTTTCTGATTGGGGGTATTTCAGGAAAATGGCCACTAGATGGCGCTGATGATTTTATGAAATACACATATTAGACAATGCTTGAGACACTTGCACAGTATTTTATTTTACTGTTGGGAGATCCCTTACATAAAATCTGAGCTCCCAGCAGCTGCTCCTGCAAGATTCATACAGACCTGGTAATACCATCACAGTGTATGCCTGGGCATGTGTCTTATTATCATTTGTCATGGTTAAATAAATCCCCCCCTCCTTTTAAGGTGTCAGTAAAGGTTGCAGGGATGCTTGCATATGTTATCGGGGGGGGGGGGAGATTTCTTACCTTTGTGTGCATTTACCGTCACGTGTGAAGAATGGAATTTCAAACATTATTCCTTTACCCTCTGTGCTTATTGTGCTGATATGCAAGGCCAAAATTGCCTGAGAAACTAGAGCATTCCCTGCACTCTCTCCAAGGTCATCCTGGCTCCTTTCCTGCCTCTGCTATCATGCTGAGATCACAGTTTATCCCAGAATGTATTATTTATCTAAGGTGCCCATGGAGCAGTGGGATCGGGGTTAATCATATGAAGTATCTATGAGCAGTCTGTAGATACCACCAAGGTTCAATACACAGGTCTGGCCATTGTTTTTTGCACAGATAAGCCAACACTAGAAGCGTTTACAGAGCACCCACCCCACAGGCCACATGAACCTGTCCGCCTCTGAGGACTAGTGGCCATGTCCAACTTCAGAGATGTCAACTTATCAAATTCCAACTCATGTGACCTCACTGAATGGTTGTGATGAATCCTATATATATTACATACTATATGGCCAAATGTTTTTGGACCCCTATCAGGGCCTGGATCACCTGCTGAGGGGACTGTGCTTTTCAGAAGGGAAGTTTGTAGGTCCAATATCCACCAGCAGGTGTCTCCCAGCAGCCAGCACCAGGGGGAGCTGATTACTGGGATCTGCTGGGTGCTGCGAGACACCTGCTGGTGGAGACTGGGGGGGTATTTAGCTACTCTTCTGTTACACTTTGCTTCAGTGTTTTGTTTTGTTGCCAGATACTGCTGGACATGTATCTTGTTCCTGATCTTGATTGTGCTCTTTGCCTTCTACCCTGCTGCCTTGTTCCTACTTCCTTTTGTTCCTGATCCCAGTTCCCCCTTCCTTTGTGTTCCCTGCACCAGTGCACGTCCAGATTTACCTTGCTTTTCTGTGTTCCCCATTTGTATACAGTGGAACCTTGGATTACGAGCATAATCCGTTCCAGGAGAATGCTTGTCATCCAAAGCGCTTGCATATCAAAGCGAGTTTCCCCATAGAAGTCAATGGAAATGAAGATAATTTGTTGACTTCTATTACATGCAATACCGCATGTGGCCAGAGGTGGGGTGGGGGGTGCCGGTGTCTTGCTGAGAAAGTTCCCTCGGCGGATAAGGACCCCCCTGTACTGCACAAGCGCAGTACGAATGACTAGGAGCCGCCGAAAATAGCCGAAGCTGAAAAACTTCAATCAGCTGTACACGGCGCCTGCGCCCTGGGTCCAGGTTCAAGCCCCACCATCCAAGTGTACTTAGAGGGAGAATAAAAAAGTGCCGAGCGCAGCGAGGCTGTGCCCGAAGCGTGGCGAGGGGCCCTCTTACAGGCGCCGTGTACAGCTGATTTCTTCTCTATTTCGCTTCGGCTATTTCAGCCGGCTCCTACTGCGCAGTAGAGGGGGGTCCTTCTCCACCGAGAGGAACTTTCTCGGCAGAACATCGGAGAGTCTCAGAAATACTCGGGGACCGCTCGGCTGAACTCGGAAAGGCTCGGGAACGGAGTATTTCGGAGTGATTCCGAGTATTTCCAAACGGCTCCGAACTGTTCCGAGTGTCCCTGGCGCCCCCACACCTCTGGCCAAATGCGGTACTGAACCGCCCATTAGCTTGAATTTTGCTTGTTTTGCGAGACCACACATGCAAACCGAGTCAGAATTAAAAAAAAACAGTTGCTCGTCTTTCAAAACGCTCATTAACCGCGTTACTCGTAAACCAAGGTTCCACTGTATATTGTATATAGTTATTTTGATAGTTAAGATTTCAGGTATTCTATTTTGTCATTTAGTTAGGTATTTTGTTACTGGGTTTTTGGTTCACTTATATCTTTATGTTTGCTGGTGTTTGGATGGATTATATATAGTTTGGTCTCAGGTTCCTAGTGTAGCTACACAGATTTGGCCCTCTCTGCTGCCGATTCCTGACAACCCCTGACCATCACACCTCAATGAGCTGTTGGGCACCCCATTTCCAAGACCTTGTGGCTATAGCAACCCCCACTCTTCTCTAAAGAATTTCCACAAGGTTTTGGAAAGTGTGTGTGGGAATTTAACTTGTGAGGTCAGGTACTGATGTTGGATGAGAAGACTTGTGTCCCAACTCATCCCAAAGGTGTTCAGTGGGGTTGAGGTCAGGGCCCTGTGCAGGACACTCCAGTTCCCCCACACCATGCAGGTCAAACCATGTCAATATGGAGCTGGCTTTGAACAGACTGTTACCAAAGGTTGGAAGTGCACAATTGTCTAAGATTACTTTGTGATGATATCAACAGGACCCTTCACTGGAAACACCTGAACTCATTTTTTTTTAGAGGAAGGTCTACATACTTTTGGCCATGTATATCTGCACAATGACTGCAGGTGGCTTTGACTGCAGCTCAGAGAACCTCCTCGTAATCCACAAGCTTATTGAATAAAAAAAAAACCCTTCAAATGTCACATCAGGATCCTCATAGCTGCCTCTTGTTTGGTACACCCAGAGCCAGGACAAGGGGTGGGCAGGAGGGAGGCTGCCCTGGGTGCAATGGTTTATTGCAGGGATGGGGCGTCCTGACCCTAACCCTAAGGGAAGGAGGGGGTGCAGTTTGTCATCTATGCCCTGGGTGCTGGATGACCTTGTTCCGGCACTGGGTACACCAATAGTAATGTAAACCCCAAAATATAATGTAGAGCCTTAGTACTTTATCAAATATAGAATTACATTATCTAATCAGACAGAGAGGAACTGTAAAGAATGCACAAATTCTCATAAGAGCAAGTCAGAAGGAGACACAGGTGGGACTTAAAGCTTTGCCATTGTCCCATATACAACCATGCATGTGTGTACATTCTCCTCACAGTGTCTGTTAGGTGGGTGTGGAGGAATAACAGTGCTGTCCACTAACCTGCTCCAGTTCCATCTCCTCCGGGCTCTGCCAGCGAGCGCTCAGACCACCGCTGGAGGTGTCCAAGGGAAGGACCACGATGTAATACCATCTGGAGATTGAGAGATACAGGAGAGGATAAGACACCGATCGTTTAGTATGAAGAACAGATCCCCAAGGTATCCCCACAGGGGGAAAGATCATGGCATCAGTTCAATAAGACGATTGGGTTTATTTTATTTCAGGTTTAATTTATGGAGTTAAAGGTTCTCTTTCCTAGGCAATCATTATTTAGGATACATATAAAGCCAAAACCTTTTTTTTTTCAGTTTTGGAATGGGTAGGGAAGAACCCCTGTCCCTTTTTCGGTGTTGTGACGTACTGGAGGGATTTCCCTTCACTTCTTGTCCTGGAAACACATCGGGAAAGGAAATCTCTCCATTGAGAGGAAAATCCCTTCAGTGACAACTAAGTTACTGTTCCAGTGAGAACTCAGAATTTTGAATTTTTTAACAGGGCAGCAGAGAGGGCACAGGCAGTACTCTCAAACCGAGCCCGGGTCCTACTGGGTCACCAAAGGTCCTTTCCTGTGATGTGAGAGCTTTAAAGTGTTTTTAAAGGCAAATTTATTTTTATTAAATGATACAAATTTTATACTTACCTGGTACTGCAGAGAGCAGCCCTGAACCTCCTCTTCTGAGGTCCCCTGCCAGCGATGTCGGCTCCTCCTCTTCTGAGGTCCCCTGCCAGTGATCTTGGCTCCTCCTCTTCTGAGGTCCCCTGCTAGCGATCTTGGCTCCTCCTCTTCTGTGTCTGCCTCTATAGCAAGTGCTTGCTATGGGGGCAGACATGCAGACCCGATCCCGAGCCAGGCTGTGTGGGTCCATTGACACACACAGCGTGGCTCTGCCCTGCCCCCCCCCCTCTCTCTATATACTGGATTTGACTGACAGCAGAACTTGCCACTTAGCCAAGCTTGTGAGAGCGGGAAGAGAGGAGAGAATACTGCCAGAAGGGAAAGTGTTGATTTGATACAGGACTCAGGTAAGTAATTGGGGAGGGGGAAGGGTTAGGGCACATCGAGCGGCAAAACATTTTTCACCTTAGTGCAGGGAATGCATTACGGTAAAAAAAAAGTCTTGCCTTTAGAATCACTTTAGCCCGCATGTCTTAATAGTTTGCGCATTATCAAACCACAAGGAACTGCGTGACCCAATCCTTCCCAGAGTGTTTGTCTGTTCCTGGTTTTGGGCATTTTTATACAATGTTTCCAATATTAGTATACAGGTCCCACCGGGACACCAACTGCTAGTCACCTGACGGGGGCGCTGGTCTTTACTCTGGGCAGCTCCAGGGTAAATCGTCCTTCCTCCATGTACTTGCTGGCAGATGATGGCTTGGTCTGCAGGACATCGGGAGCCGTGCGGATGGACACTCGGTGTTGGAGACCGCCAGCGCTGCTGCCACGGTTCATGAGTACAAAGGAATACTCGGTGTCTGGCTGGAGGTTATTGATGAGCTTGCGCATGGAGTGACCGTCCACATCTACGTTCTGGTTGTTGTAAAGAATCTGCCAAAGGAGGAAAACATAACTTAAAAGAAGGTTTTCATAACAGATATCTGGAGCAGTGGGAAGGGGAGCGGGTCCGGACTGGAGCGGAGCGACCAGCAGAACACGGAACACGTGGCGTGAAACACGGGAATGCGATAGTGGAAGAGTTTCTAGGAGAAGACCTTAACCTCCCTGGCGGTATGATTATTTCGGATTTTAGGTGCTGAAAGCGGTACAATTATTTTGCATGGAAATTTGGCGTTTTATATTGTAGGTCTGTAATTTTTAACAATAACACACTTAAATCTGTCCAAACAAGAGTCTAGTAGATATCCTGGGTATGATAAAGTTTGAAACACAAAAACATAAATTATAATATAATAAATAAAAATAAATAATTAAAAAAAAAAAAAAATTAATACTAAAATAAATTTCCCCACGATTCACTATCGCTCAATTCTGCAAGTGTTCTAATTTACTATCGCTGTTTTCTAGCTGGTCTAAAGCCACTTTTGATGTAAAGGGACACTTTTTGGTTGCTATGGACAATCTCCAGTTTCCAGGCAGAAAGAACAGTATATATAATATAAAACTGCATGCAGGGCATAGGACAAAGCACTGGGGACAAAAGGGATGTGAAATCATTTCATACAGTACTGTGTGTGTTATGATTTTACACTTTTTTGAATTTGCCGCCAGGCTCCGCCCCCGTGCGTCGCGCCGTTCGCAGGGAACGGAGCCTGGCATGGAGAGGCTTCGGAGGAGACAGAGCCCGCAGACATAGCGGGGGACATCGCAGGATCCCGGGGACAAGGTAAGTAAAGCCACACCAGGATCCTGCGATGTAATCCCGAGTGTGGCTCGGGGTTACCACTAATGGTCCTGAATTTTAACCCCGAGCCACACTCGGGAAAACCGCCAGGGAGGCTACAGCTCTTCCAAGGGCCAGCTTTCTACTTGGATAGATCCGATAGGAAGTGAGTCTGAGCACCACCAAATTCAACGTCCTCCCCAGTGATTTGGACCCTTTATACTTGTACACAGCGCTGTTTTATCATACGAGTACCGTGTACTTTATTGCATCAATAAATATCCTTTTTACGGTTTTACACTATGTGGATTTTCTCCTGCTTTGTTTATACGGTGACACCTTATTCCAACACGCCTGTCTGAGATGTACCGGAGACACCTATCTGGGCGCACGTGACTCCGTAATAGAGTCCTTATGTTTTGGGAAGAGTCCATCCTATTCCTGGTGGTGGTGGTGGACCACGTGGTGTATGTCCAGTGGCGGCTGGGGCTAAATATTTCAGGTGGGGCGGCAGACTCTCAGAAGGGAAGGCGGCGATTGTCGCAAGCTCCAGCCCCCCCCCCCCCCCCACCCCCCCCCGGACCTTACCTTAGGAGGCAGGAAGAAAGGAAGAGCCGAGCCATTGCTTCTCCTCCCGGCTGAACAGCAGGAAGTGTGTCCTGACATTCAATTGGCAAGGGAGTCCTAGGACCCGCTTCCTGATTGGCCGGGAGGAGAAGCAGGAAGACAATAGCGAATATTAATTCGCTATTGTCACACCCAGCCTTTCTTTAAGCCAATTAGAGCCTCAGGCTCTAATCATGTGCTAAAAAAAAAAAAAAAAGAAAAAGAAAAACCCCTTTGGAATGCATGTATCTGGCGCCCTGCATGGGCCACAGCGCCTCTGCGTCCCTTATGGAAAAGCCGCCACTGATTTTATGTCCTTTCACACATGGTGACCCTTGGATATCAAGATTTGGACACTTCACTCATTTTATGATCACATTTGTCATCATTGGACTTGATATAGATATAGATATATCTCTATCTATCTATATATATTATATATATATAAATTTTCCTTTTTTTTTTTTTTTTTTTTTTTTTTTTTTACACATTTATTGTATGTGTTGGTTTAGCGCTGCAAATATCGTTTTCCATCAGTTATCACACGGTGTATGTGACTGTTTTTTGCAAGCGGCTATTTTCTACTAATTTTTATTTTTGTCAGCATGGCTTTTTGTTTTTATTTTTACACCCACTATGTGTATGTATGAATGTGAGTTAGGGACCTTAGATTGTAAGCACCCTGGGGCAGGGACTGATGTTGATGTAATATATATATATATATATATGCTGTGTAAATTGATGGCGCTATAGAAGTACCTGAAATAAATAAAATAAATGTCATATACTATATAATCAACGTAACATAAAATGTATAAAAATAGATTTGCCTTAAAATGTGATGGAATAAACCATATGATGCCATAAAAAATGTGCAAAGAAAAAAAAATTCTAATAAAATAGTCATAATCTTTATCTACTGTATTTATTACAAATCCTAATAGGTAGAATAGATTTTCCGCTTCTACTCCATTTTCATTATACAAATCAAGCAATCATTGGTGAGAGGTAGAAAAAAAAACGAAAATCATCATTTTAAACTTGATGATTATAGTTATCAGAATATCACATAATCCTATAACTATAATTATGAAGTTTGTTGGGATTACTCTGATTATGTTTTTTTTTTTTTAATACCTCTTGGCAATTATTGCTTGTTTTATACAACAAACCTGGAGTAGTACTTGAATATCTCATCTGCCTATTAAGACTTGTTTCAGATAGATCAATATTATTTTATTATTATAATTTTTATTCTTTATGTCTTTTTATAGCATCATATTTTTTTGATCACTCTTTATGCAAATCTATTATTATATTGTTTATATTAGATTGCTTATACAGTATACATAGTATGTACTGTTTAATATATATATATAAATATATTTACACTAAATAGTCAAAAGTATTGGGACGCCTGCCTTTACACGCACATGAACTTTAATGGCATCCCAGTCTTAGTCCGTAGGGTTCAATATTGAGTTGGCCCCGCCCTTTGCAGCTTTAACAGCTTCAACTCTTCTGGGAAGGCCGTCCACAAGGTTTAGGAGTGTGTCTATGGGAATGTTTGACCATTCTTCCAGAAGAGCATTTGTGAGGTCAGGCACTGATGTTGGACGAGAAGGCTTAGCTTGCAGTCTCCGCTCTAATTCATCCCAAAGGTGTTCTGTCGGTTTGAGGTGAGGACTCTGTGCAGGCCAGTCAAGTTCCTCCACCCCAAACTCACTCATCCATGTCTTTATGGACCTTGCTTTGTGCACTGGTCCAAATCATTTGGTGGAGGGGGGATTATAGTGTGGGGTTGTTTTTCAGGGGTTGGGTTTGGCCCCTTAGTTCTAGTGAAGGGAACTCTTAAGGAGTCACCATATCAAGACATTTTGGACAATTTCATGCTCCCAACATGACTGCCCACCAGTGCACAAAGAAAGGTCCATAAAGACATGGATGAGCAAGTTTGGGGTGGCAGAACTTGACTGGCCTGCACAGAGTCCTGACCTCAACCTGATAGAACAATTTTGGGATGAATTAGAGCGGAGACTGCGAGCCAGGCCTTCTCGTCCAACATCAGTGCCTGACCTCACAAATGCTCTTCTGGAAGAATGGTCAAACATTCCCATAGACACCCTCCTAAACCTTGTGGACGGCCTTCCCAGAAGAGTTGAAGCTGTTATAGCTGCAAAGGGCGGAGCCAACTCAATATTGAACCCTACGGACTAAGACTGGGATGCCATTAAAGTTTATGTGCCCCAATACTTTTGACAATATAGTGTGTGTGTGTGTGTATATATATATATATATATATATATATATACACACACATACATACACACACACACACACACACAATTCCATACTTTATATATTAAAATCAGCATCTTTCCTTTTGATTTGATGGTATTTTATGTTCTTATTATTCAGCCCTGATGAAGGGGGATTCCTGGCTCCCGAAAAGTGTTGGATTTTTCTCTTGACTTGTTTACACCCCTCCAGCGAACCCCCGGGGTGGACCAGGTTGGCTGAGAGCTGCCTATACAGCGTTGGTTTCAGGCCCTATTCTTCCCTTACCTGGGGGACAGAACACTCATTGCTAAACATTGAGCAGGCAGACGACCCATAAAGTGGTATTAGGAACAGGAGAATATTCTTCCTGTGAATCACAAAACTAGCTGAACAGTGTAAATACATTTTCAATTGTGTATTTAGAGGTTTATCTGGAATACTTAAGAATAAGGTGATGTTTTGTGCACACGCTCCATGTGCTGATATTAAGAAATCATCAAGCCCACGCCAGAAAAAAAAACAAAAACTTGGCGGTCAGAGTGAAGTTTAGGCAACAACTCATCCGCAATCCACACTCCGCACACCGACCCAATGTTCTGCTCCGCACACCGACCCAATGTTCTGCTCCGCACACCGACCCAATGTTCTGCTCCGCACACCGACCCAATGTTCCGCTCCGCACGCCCACCCAATGTTCCGCTCCGCACGCCCACCCAATGTTCCGCTCCGCACGCCCACCCAATGTTCCGCTCCGCACGCCCACCCAATGTTCCGCTCCGCACGCACACCCAATGTTCCGCACCGCACGCCCACCCAATGTTTTGCTCTGCACTCCCACCCAATGTTCCGCTCCGCACGCCCACCGACCCAATGTTCCGCTCCGCTCCGCACACCCACCGACCCAATGTTCCGCTCCGCACACCCACCCAATGTTCCGCTTCGCACACCCACCGACCCAATGTTCCGCTCCGCACACCCACCCAATGTTCCGCTCCGCACACCCACCCACCCAGTGTTCCGCTCCGCAATGTTCTGCTCCGCCCACCCACCCAATGTTCTGCTCCGTCCACCCACCGACCCAATGTTCTGCTCCGCACACCCACCGACCCAATGTTCTGCTCCGCACACCCGCCGACCCAATGTTCTGCTCCGCACACCCGCCGACCCAATGTTCTGCTCCGCACACCCGCCGACCCAATGTTCTGCTCCGCACACCCGCCGACCCAATGTTCTGCTCCGCACACCCGCCGACCCAATGTTCTGCTCCGCACGCCGACCCAATGTTCTGCTCCGCACGCCGACCCAATGTTCTGCTCCGCACGCCGACCCAATGTTCTGCTCCGCACGCCGACCCAATGTTCTGCTCCGCACGCCGACCCAATGTTCTGCTCCGCACGCCGACCCAATGTTCTGCTCCGCACACCCACCCAATGTTCTCCGCACACCCACCCAATGTTCTGCTCCGCACACCCACCCAATGTTCTGCTCCGCACACCCACCCAATGTTTTGTTCCGCACACCCACCGACCCAATGTTTTGTTCCGCACACCCACCTAATGTTCTGCTCCACACACCCACCTAATGTTCTGCTCCACACACCCACCTAATGTTCTGCTCCACACACCCATCCAATGTTCTGCTCAGCCACCTCGAGCAGAGCCACATAAAAAGAGCAGAGTGGGAGCCGCGTGTTATGGAACACTAACCTTGAAAGGCACGGCGGATTTGTACGAGTCGGGGACTTCCCAGCTGAGCAAGACCGATGTTTTCATCACCGCGTTCACCCTGAAATTCTTTGCAAACACTGCCGGGAGAGAGAAAACAAAACCTTCTGAGGGGATTCAATAAAACTGTGAGAAGATACGGGTTTCTGACACATTTTCACAATATGTTGATATTTTATTAACGTTTTAAGGGAATCTATCTGCTCTGAAAGAGACCCGGGGAACCGATTACAAGCATGTCATTTGTTTCTTGTCATAATTAAAATGTTACTAACCCCACAGCAGTATAATCAGTCTGGATATGTAGTAAAGCATGCTTGTTACCCTCACTGTGGAACCTAAGGGGTTAATCCTCTGCTTTCTGTAAAAAAAAGGCCATTTCATCCTGTCTTCTCTGATTTGCCCCTTCTTCCACTGTCCCCAATCCTTCTGCTGATAGATCAGAGCCTTGGGGGCACTCTGCACATGCTCAGTTTGGTGTCTATTGCTAGAGTTTTTTTTTTTTTCTTGGGAGGGTGCATGTGATCAGCACAGGGCCAATCAGCACTGTCCAGACAGAGGGTCAGGGTCCTGCAGCCTCATAGGACAATCAGGGGAGAATGAAAACTCCTCCTACAAGCTTCTTTTTTTCGTTGTAAAATTTGTATCTATCAATTTTTGCACTGACAAATATAAAAAAACACGAACAAAAGCCCAACAGGCCACACACAAATTCAAAACATACACTTCTTCAGCAATTGGCTCATTGTATAACCCCCGAGATCCATACCCATGAATATCATAACCAGATTACAAAAACTCCCATATCCTCCTACAAGCTTTAACCAGACACTGATAGAAGTCACAAGACTGCTATGTACTGCTGATGAGGAAAGGTATTTAGTATTTCCATGTTCTGTGTACTGTGGGAGACCTGAACGCACGTAACACTATAAGTTTAGGTTTTGCCAGGGCTTTTTTTCAGCGGGAACGCAGTTCCGGAACCTCAAACACTCAATGTATGTAGTGGTAAGGGATGGTGAAGTGTTCTGGGAGGTCTATATTTGCTGGCTACTCAGGGATCTATTGTCACTGGGGGTCTATTGTTGCCGATGGGGGGGGGGTCTGTTGTTGCTGGTGGGTCTTATGTTGCTGGGAGGGGGTCTACTGTTGCTTGCTGCTGGAGGGTCTATTGAGGCTGGCTGCTAGGGGATCTATTGTTACTGGTGGGGATCTATTGTTGCTGAGGTTGATCTATTGGTATTGGAGGTATTTTGCTGTTGGGGGTATCTTTTGTTTATGGGGGTGGGATTTTTTGTGGCTGGCTGCAGGGGATCAGGGATGGTGCTTGGAGATGGGTAGGGGGTGAAGACAAGCGGTGACTTGGAAGGGGGGGGGGGGGGGAGGGGGAGGAGGAGTATCTGCACCTATCCTCTGAGAAAAAAGCCCTGGGTTTTGCAAAAGCAATGAAGGAAAAATATCAGTGTATGCACAGCCAAAACTTTTTTAAATGTATAAAAATGAAATGAAAAAAAAGGTGCAAACATATAACCAAAAGCCTACAAACTAAAAACACAGGGAAAAGGAGGGCAGGATATCAGTAAAAGGACGGGAAATGCCATTATTTATAAATGTTATATTTTATTTTATAAAAGTTGTGGAAAAACAAAAAGGTAAAGAGGGAGGTTCCAAATGTCATACCTTATATACATCCCAATGGCTATAGGTAAAAACTCTCCACAGCTTTTATAGAATATAAAATATAAGATGACCTGTCCTTCAAAACATCCATACCTTGGTCCACAGGCATTGTGCGTGACTGAATGCTGGGGCTGAGGGGCCCGGGTCCCTTGTTGGTCCTTGCCCTGACCTTAATGTCATAGGTAGTGTCTGGCTTGAGGTTGACCAAAGTGATGTGTGTGTCACGGGTGATGTTGAACATATCCTGAGGGCTGTTGATGTCTCGGTACACCACCGTGTAGTTTGTGATCTTTCCGTTCCGTTCCGCCAAGACCGGCGGGTCCCAGGACACCTCGGTGGTGGACGTAGTGAGCCCAACGACCGCCAGGTTCTGTGGGAACCCACTGGGCACATCCTCAGGCGTGGAGATCTCCTTCTCGTACTCCTCTCCAAAGCCGGCCCGGTTCTTGGCGGACAGTTTGAAGACGTAGGTGGCCCCCCGGTGCAGTTTGGTCACTGTGTAGTGATGATCATTCTTTCCAAAGTCCATGGTGATGAATTTCTCCTCGTCCACCCGTTTATACTGCAGGCGGAAGCCCTGGATCTCTCCCATCGGCTCCCTGGGTGGATGCCACTGAATGAGGGCCGTGTTCTGAGACGTTGTGCCAATCACCATGCTGGGCCTGCCTGGCACTAGAATGATAAAAGTTCAAGGGATACAGACTCAGTTGTATGGAACGAACATAAAACAGCGAGCCAAAGTCTGCCTATTTTACAGGGCATCTTACATCATTGAATTAAAACTTTTAATTAGGATTCTAATCAAAGAGCAAGGTTCTTGATCTCCTGGTAGTAGCGGGTCAAGCCAACACCCCCCAGCCTGCAGATTGGAAAATGAAGGAGCTGAAGCACTCCAAGGAGTCATCCTTCTACTCACTTGGAAGGCTGTAGATGGCCTAAGCCTAAGGAAGAAGTGGTGAATCACTTTGAAATGCACTGCATACTAATTATTTTTGTAGGGTATTCACTTCAATGTGTGGTTTTTGTAAAGAGACTTGTTGAACAATTGTGGAGCCTGGAGATTTCTCACTCTGCAGGGGCGTATGTACAGGGGTCGCCATTGCAAAATGGCCCCATGCAGCCCCCCCAAGTGAGGGTGGCGGCATGTAGAGGAACCGATCCCTCCATGTGGTCGCTGAATGGCTGCTTCTTCTCCTCTCCCTCTCACAGATATTCAGGGGCTGCAGGAGGGAAATGGAGGGCATTGGTTCCTCTACATGCCGCTCCCGCCACCTCCCTATCCCTGTCCTGCTGCCCCAGGCTCCTGTGTGCTTCCCTGGCTCCCCCCACGTACCCCTTCCCGCAATACTGCTGGGTTTCTCCTTCCCGCCGGCTGCTGCAGGGGATCTGTCAGGACGAGAGCAGGGAAGGGGTCAGTAAATGTGTAATTTACCGGCTCCTTCCTTGTCTTAATAGTCAGTGATCGGTACCCCCCCCACTGACTTTTTTTTTTCTATTCATTTATAGCTGAGGCATAGTAAACAGTGTTTACTATGCTTCATTGTATGACTGAACGGAAAGCTCTGTACAGAGCTATTCCTGTTCATTCATTCTGTGCAGCTGAGGCTGCAAAGAAAGGGACTGATGAATCTGTCCTCAGTCCCTTTCTCGGTCTCAAAAGTAGGACATCAGGCGTCCCCCAACGGGTGTCCTAAAAAAAAAATATGTAAACAAAAAAAAAAAAACTGTAAAGAATAAAAACAAAAATAAAAGCCTACTGATACCAGCGGCGGAACTACCAGGGTCGCAAGGGTCGCACTTGTGCAGCTAAGACTGCAAAGAAAGGGACTAATGAATCGGTCCCCAGTTCCTTTCTCTGTCTCAAAAGTGAGGGTCGCACTTGGGCTTTGGCATTCACGCCACCGTAGGGGGACCCCAAGACAGCAAGCAGGTGGCCCGCTGTAGGACCGTAAAAAAAGGGTCCCACGATGGTTGTAACGGGCCCCGGTGGGGGGCCCTTCATGATTTCTTGCACTGGGGCCATGAAGGTTCAAGTTACACCTCTGTCTCTCTGCATTGCAGCTTACTCCATCCACAGTCCTCCGACTCATCCTACTGCTCCTTGAACCACATGCAATATATAGACACCTCTCACCATTTACAGAGGGATGAGCATGTTTTGCCTTACACATTGGCTTATTTCCTAGCGATGGTGTACTCCCTCTTTGTATTTTATAATACTGGGGTGTAACAAACACAAAGCTAAGGGAAATTTCCTCAATGGGGGTCACAGGTAGCAATAAAAAACATGATAGAGATTCTAACACCCCCCCCCCCCCCCCCCACTCCATTCAAAACTAAAGTGAAGCAGAGTTGGGTGTAAACACATAACTGGTTTCTTCTTCACTATAACATTGGAGGTACTTACCGGCCCCTGTAGTGGTCACAACTTTGGGCTTACTCCTGGCCCCGTCTCCCTTTGTGGTATAAGCCGCCACAGTGATGGAATAGGTGGTCTCTGGGGAAAGCCCAGTAATAAGGGCCTCCTGTATATGGGAAATAAGAGAGCGGTAAGTTTTTCTCCAACACTCAAAGCTGCCAGTGATGCAGTTCTGCATTTGCACAGAAGGGGGAACCGAAGGAACGCGTTACACATGGCCCCTTCTGCCTTTTACCAAAGGTGCTTTTTTTTTTTTTTTGTTCCCGGAGGTTACAGTCTCACTCAGGGAGGATAAGTGGCTCAGTGCGCTGCAAATCACTTATGTTAGGAGAAGAGTACGAAGATTCCCGGCCTCTGTAGAATAATTATCGATGGATATGCAGGCAATTCTGCAAAGGGGTGGACAATGCAGCGTTCCAGAACTAACTGGCAATACAGTGGTGCAAACAACAGGCACACCGGCAAACCTTTTTGTGATTTGGCAATGAAAAAAAAAAAAAATAACAAATCCAAAACCATGAGAGAGTGAGAGAGAGAGAGAGCGAAATGCAATTTGTAGAGCGATAGCAATCATTATGCCCCCATGATTATTCAATGAGAATCACATCCCAGCAGACGCAGAGAAGTGGCAGAGCTGATTGATGCCGCTTGCCCGCCCTTGTGCCCTCCGCACACACCCCCCCTCCCCCTTCAAGCCCTAATTTCCATGCAATACCCGTGACTTCCCAAGCTTGAAATCAAAGCAGGGAGGACTTGAGAAACAGAGAAACAGGAGGCAGTGACGGAGGATGGATAGAGAACAGAATGCAGACAATATCCCATTATTGAACCAATGATTATGGGACGGGGGGGAGAGGGACTGTCACAGAGGTCTCGCTGCCCTCCCAGTACTGTAATAAGAAGGGCACTCACTTATATGGAAGCTTGCTTTTTGTTCTGCAGCTTTGTGTGCTTGTTGTTCCAATGGTTTTCTTTGTGCATTTGAATTATTTTCATTGTTTTCTGTGTGTGATACATTTTTTTGTAAGGACTTTACAATCACATTACCTTTGCCTTTTCTTTGTGCAGCAGCAGAGCAGATAACTGTGCCATGCAATGAATAATAACATTACATAGCTATTCCTGCAGCTGGGACTAGGAGTACATTGTGCACTCCCTATTTCTACTGTCATTGAGCTATGCAACTATTCCGAATGACTGCAACTGTTTATATGAGCATTGTTTCATCTCAAGAGGGACCGTCTGTAACAAACACGAACATCAGAAGTGCATTGCACTGAGCACCTGCATGGACCCCCCACAATACTTGAACCTCTAATGTCCTGCAGGCACTCTTGTGCCCCCTACTCCTACAGGAAACATGGAGCCAGTTACTCCATGTGGAGTAACTAATAGGTGCAGTTTTAATGTATTAATATTACAGCCGAACTGAAGTCTCAGTTTAAATCCAATAAATACAATCCAGGTCCATCAAAACAAAATGACCCAAAGACTATACAGAGCAGCCACAATCTGAGCAAAAAAGCCTCTTCCCTGCCAGCCTGCCGCAAGAAGGACCCTTGTTCTCTGTGTGGAGACAGTGGTCTCTCTGCAGACACTCCAACCAGCAAAGCCATGCTCCTTGCTGATTAAAGCAGAGTTCCGGCCCCCCCACCACACCCTCCAAAAATTAAAAGTCAGCAGCTACACATACTGTAGCTGCTGACTTTCAATATTGGAACACTTACCTGTCCTGGAATCCAGCACCTCAGCCGAGGTTTCCATCAGCTGTCAGGAGCTGCCGCCGGCATTGCCGGTAAGGCCCCTTTCACACTGGGGCGGTTTGCAGGCGCTATTGCGCTAATAATAGCGCCTGCAAACCGACCCGAAAGTGCAGCTGCTTTGATTCCAGTGTGAAAGCCCCGAGGGCTCCCACACTGGAGCGATGCGCTGGCAGGACGGGAAAAAAAAGTCCTGCTAGCAGCATCTTCGGAGCGGTGAAGGAGTGGAGTGTATACACCGCTCCTTCACCGCTCCTGCCCATTGAAATCAATGGGAGAGCGCGGCTATACCGCCGGCAAAGCGCTTTGCGGTGGTTTTTAACCCTTTCTCGGCCGCTAGCGGGGGGTAAAACTGACCCGCTAGTGGCTCAATACCGACGGTAAATCGCTGCTTACAATAGCGGCGCTTTACCGCTAACGCCGCCCCCACCCCAGTGTGAAAGGGCCCTAAGGGAACCCGGCAGTGAAGCCTTGCGGCTTCACAGCTGTGTCAATGTCCCTACTGCGCATGCACAAAGCCATAAGTGGGAAGTCCGCCGGAAGTGGGAGCGGGTACCTGTCAAAACAGGTACCCGCTCCCCCCAGAAAGGTGCCAAATGTGGCACCGAAGGGGGGGGGGGAATCAGATAAGCAGAAGTTCCACTTTTGGGTGGAGCTCTGCTTTAAAAGGAAAACTCTAGTTCTGGCTTATCGGGGGGGGGGGGGGCATGTCTGACTTCTGAATTGAAAACACTGCTTCCACTCAGAGAGCAGGGTCATTCTCTACTACACATGAGTCAAACACAAGGCCCGTGGGCTGAATCTGGCCCTCCAGGCCATTTCATGTGGCCCTCCAACCTCTCCTGCAGTTGCGGAACCCCTCCTCACCTCCACCCCAACTTGTCTCAGCAGAGGGCAGCAGAAAGGAGAACAAAACTCCTCCTCCAGATCCTGCACTTCTCCCTGCAGCCCCAGAGAGGCTCGTCTCTGCCCCCCGTTAGCAGTGATCAGAGAGGAGGACATTACTCCTCGTACAGATCTTCTGCTTCTCTGTGCAGCCACAGCACCACCTCATCTCCACCTCCCCGGTCTCAGCATTCAGCACATTCCGGCAGCTGACTCCTGCCCTCCTCGGGTCCTCCTCTAGAACCTGCACTTTCTGCTTCCCAGCTCCACCTCAGCTTCTTCCCGGCAGCAGCACAAGATAAGAGGGGTGCATTGTGATGTAAGGGAGGGTGGGGGGGCTCTTGACTTCTGATGGTGGGGGGGCTTTGCTCTGGACATCTAGTCTTACAGGTACAACGAGCCCTTTGAGGGCAGCCATAATGAAATGGAGTTGGACCCCCCGGCTCTACTACTTCTTTCTGAAGAAAAATAAGTTAAACAGTTTGCAGACCTTTTGTTTTGATGCACCTGGGATGCAATTAGGTGAATTAAACTGAAGATTCAGTTAGGCTTTAAATCTACACAGTCCTGTACAGTGAACAGGTATGCACAACCAACTGCACTAAACAACGCTTTGAATGTGTTTGTGCTACAACCTCAAGCTTGCTTTTACCCCCATGTCACGTTGCAGGATAGCACAGTATAAAAACGATTGTGTGGACACGTGATAAAGGTACAAGTGTCCTAAAAACTGATACGACGGTGATGATGTGCACATCTTTGTAACTTGGTCCTGCCCAAACATGGCTTCACAAAGTGTGTAGGTGTGACAGGTGCTCTTTAAATTTGAGGTCATCAGTCAGTAGGAGTTGGCTCTGTGACAGCCCCTGGCCCTCTCGCCTTTACAACGCGATCACGCAACCTTCCCACGGACGGCAAACAAGATGTACTCACGTATTCTGCAGATTCCTCGGGTCTCCACTGGGAGGGACAGAGAGAAGAGGGGTAAATGGGATATGCAGGAAAAGGGTTACAACAAGCAGGGGTGTTGGCAGCTAACGCTGGCTCTATGAGAAGGGCGACATGCTGGGGATAGATGGGAAATGTACACATATGACAGCGGGCAGGGTCGGGGGGAATGTGAGGAATAAGTGGATATACTAGCTCTGCAAAGGAGGGACAGGACATGCTGGAGGAATTTACAAAGATGGGTGCGGGGAGTAAAATCAAATTTATTATTGGCGAGACCTCTGTTGGTAATTCTCTGTTTAGCAGCTGGATTTTCATCTGCCTAAAGATGACCTGACAGAAGAACGTAGGAGGCCACTGCTGATCACTTCCTGAAAACAATAGCTGCTGTTTATTGTGATCTTTTGTCTTCAACACTTTCGGAGTCATTGAACAGCTCTAAAGATCAGGATATAGGACTTCACTTGCTAAATGGGACAGTAACTCCAGAAGAACCCACCAACAGGTCATATGCTTTCAAGTTTTCCTTCATCTCCCACAGTTCATATATCACAGAGCTGAGGGAAATCCTGAAAACATGACCAGTTGGAGGTACCCAAGTACTGAATATGTGATTACTGCTTTACAATATGGCCTAACCCTAACATTCAGCATTTTGGAGCACCACACCAAAATGCTGAAGTTCAAAAGCGTTAATTCCAATAAAAGGTTCAAGCAAAATGGGTTTATTTGCATTTTGAGGACTCCAAAGTGCCCCCTTTCACTGGGGCTTGATCTAAAAGTAGGATTTAAAAGGATGGAGATCTAACGTTGGCAGACTGTTAGAATGAAGAGGAAAATTAATGTATGTATTATATACAGCTATGCAGGCTCGCTCATCAGCATCATGGTCATCGATGAGCAACATTGCGGTTGTGGAGATCCAACACTGCGGCGTGGTCCTCCTGTTCTTTCTTCCTCTTCCAGTTTCTGAGAGCCTTTTTGTAAGTGGGAGCTGCCAGCCCATTATAAAAATGATGCACACCATCCTTATCATGATACATTGCCTGAAAGAAAGCCAACTTTGGAATCCAGTGCCACCCATTCCTCCAATTGTTGGAATAGGACCTGACCAAGTCAATAGTTGGTCATGCAATGTGATCGATTCTTGTCTGCACCCTACTTGCACTATGCACCCCAGTGATGGCTCACAATTTACTGTCAATCTTTGTAAATTCCCCCGCCAGGTACTGCAGGACTCTCTTTAGCAGGTGTTACTCTAGTCTTAGGATTAGTGGGGGGGTGGAGGAGGTGGGAAAAGGGTCACACCAGTGGAGATCCAAAATGTCCAAATCTTGAGCCAAAAACAACCCTAATCATTTTCTCATCAACTCACCTGAGCCTCAGCCAGCATAACGTCCTTAATGATGGGGTTGCCACGAGGTTCTCCACCCTCAAGGCGGACGTAGGTCACTTGGTAGCCCCGGATCTGCCCGTTCTGCTTCGTGGGGAGAGGTGACTTCCAGCTAACACGGATGGATGTGGAATTAGCCGAGTCCACCTCGACCTTCCTGGGTGGAGCGCTGGGCACTGCAGAGGTACAGGGGAGGGAGGAGATTAGAACATTAGGGCATTAGAAAACAGAATGAAGTCCATAGAAACGTGTAAAACAAAGGATTGACCACTTGCAGCAGTGAAGGAAAGCAGATCTTAGCAGTCTATGCTACAGAGAAGAGGTCAGGCTGTCCAGCACTTCTTGACGTGCACTATCAAGGGTTAGTGTGATCCACGTATAATTTGGTACTTAACAGTAATTGTGTGGCAGGCACTTGAATGCAGGGCACTCTGGGAAATAATAAGGAAGCCAAATCACACACCATGCAAAAGACCTTGCCCCCTCCTAACTTCTCCTAAAATACATTTCTCAAAGTGATAGGTTCTCTTGACAAGCTATAATTTAAAAATTACCCTTGTGGCACTCCCTCACTGCTCTCTTCATATGACGAAGCCCTCAAAAAATAACCAGTACTGCTTATCATGGGGGGAGCATGTGAGCTGCATCCATTACTCCCATGATGCCGTGCCTGAGCGGCCAGAATGCAATGCCTGAGCAGCTAATCCTTTTCCTAAATCAGTGGTTGTCAACTTATGAGCTAAAGGGGGCCTCTAATGCAGCCCCTGACATCACAAAGGGCCACACATAAAGTTCAGTGTATGTAATGCTAGAAAAGCAGCATCCGCCCAGTGCTAATGGCTGTGAGCGCTGATCAGTGTGTGCGGGGAGATCGCTGCACTAACATCGGATGTGTTAGTATGGCGATGTGAAATCTTTTTTTCATTCAGCCTGCTGGGTTGAAGGAAAAAAAAAAAAAACTGCTAATGTCGAAAGGTCCATATTGGAAGATTTCCCCACTATTTCTGTTTTGGTGGCAACTTAACATTTTTAATTTTCATTCTCCTTCAAGCAGAAGTAAATCCATTGATTTAACAAATTAAAAAAAAACAGTTACATTCCCGGCACATGCCAGAAATGGAACTGTCACATCGGTTGTGCTCTCAGCCAAACCATCCAATGGCTGGTGTCATAACGGATCACATGTGCAGCACCATGGCAGTTGATGATTGAACACAGGCCAAGACAGCAGCTTCCTTGGCTGAAAACGATTGGAGGGTTTACTTTCACTTTCAGTCCCAGTGACAATGGCCACCAGGACAAATAGAGAGTGCGTGATTCTCCCCAGCGTTGATACAGATAGCGGCTCTAACCCTTCCCCACTTCATCAAAAACTGAAAAAAATAAAAAGTTCTAATTTTAGATACACTGTATCGATGACGTTTCTTTTAGTCAAGCCCTCTGCATAGAGGAGGCAGCAAGGAGCCTGCAGTGAGTGTGTTGCTAAATACCCTTCAGAGGTTCCCAGATTGCCGACAAAAGAGAGTGGCGTGTCTTGGTGTACTGCAATGCCTGGGTGAGATACTCCAGCTGTGACCATACAGTTTGGGTCTTAAGTTTTAATTTGCAATTCCTAATGGAGCACAAAATTAAATCAATTTTTCAGAATTTGCCAACTTTTTAGAATTCTATTGTTATCTTTTTGGACATCCAATGAAAAAAATTTCAAATCGTTTGGTCATAGGTAGCGATGTGGATTGGTTTAGGTGGTTGACATTTTGCATGAGCAGTTTAAGGCTAAAATTTGTAAAGTGATAGTAATGTCATCTCATTGGCCTGGTCATGGTAAGCACCACTCAGATACGGCCAGTTTAATGTACAATTCCATGCTGTAATCAGCCAGCAAAATGGAAAATGAGTGTTGTTTGGTGGAAATCCATACTTAAGACACAAATGTCTGCCACAATGTTGTCAGATTTTTAGTACTGGGGGTGTGTTCCGTTCTGCAGTCACATCGAGCAGTGTGGTAAGGACAGAGTAGATGGACAGGACAGGAGAAGGACTAGGATACGGAAGGACAGAGAGCTTTTCAGGTGCACATAGAGTGCTTGGTGCCGCAACCCGGGAAAGTTGAGTGAAATAAGAAGCAGGTGATAAGGTGAGAGAAGCTTGCCCGCTGTGCAGAGAGGTGAGAGCACCTCCCGGACACTTACCATCCTCGTCCGTCCGGACTATAACCGGGGGGCTCTCAGGCCCGGCCCCCACGTCCGTGTGAGCTCTCACCCACACCCTGTACTCTGTCCACTTCTCCAGATCCTTGATCTCCCAGCTGGAGACGTCTGGCGGGATACTGTCCACAATGTGGCGGGACGTGTCCTCCCCGGTCACGGCCTGGTAGGCCAGCGAGTAACGGGTCAGAACTCCGTTGCGGCTAGATACCGGCGGAGCCACCCAACTTACCCGGATGGCGGTGGAGCTAAGGCTGGTACACTCCACGTCCTGCGGCGGCGCGGACGGTGCTAAAGATGAAAAAGAAAAAAAAAATGCAGGCAAAGGGAGGGAGATGAACACGGTGGATGCAACATGGCGAGGAGGCAAAATAAAAACAAAATACATGACTGTTACACATACACTGCTCTGTGCTCTCTTCAACAACTCCGTACACAATGGGAATTCAGGTGGGGAGAGCTCACCGCTAAATCACATCAGATTGTGGTTCAGCTTCTCCACAACCATGCAAGATTCCCACACCCGTATCATAGTGTTTATCATTCCCACACCCGTGTCATAGTGCTATGAAAGCAGCATTTTACAGTGACAGAGGTATGAGAACTTAAAAAAAAAAAAAGTCTTTACGCACAGCTTTGCCTTTAATATCCCCAACCCATCAGTTTAGGTTTTGTGGACTATAAGACCCAGCATGCACCTGTTGGGTAAAATGGCACAATGAGTTTTGTCTTAATTCACAATACTGGCCTCTTATTCTATTGCATCACATCCCTTATGTATAACATATTCAGTATATATAAAAAAACCTATTTAATTGTTAGGACTTTTAAGGTACTCTAATATTAACCCTATTTCTACTAACTTCCTGTCCCATAGCCAAAACAGGAAGTGATAGGAAATCCCTCCAAAATTAGGGAATCCCGGGGTGTCACCAGAACTAGTGTCCCCATTGGGAGATTTCCCCTCTATTCCTGTTCTGGGGACAACCCAAAGTGTGGGATTTTCTTTCACTTGCAATGGTACCAGTAAACAGGTCGAAAAGAGATGATGAATCTCCACACTATCCAAAAATTTAAAAAATAAATAATAAAAAAATGTTTTCCTTTTAGATCCATCCCATTTCGGCCAATGTCAACAGCTGGGTGCTGGGACTTGCAGTTCCACAAAGCATAACCTAAGGTTGTGTAGGAGAGATTAGTGACTCCGCTATATATGAAGATCTATTTTCTATGGTTCAGGCTTCTGCGTCACTCTAAACCTCTAATGCTGATGCCTATCATCTATTTGTATACCGGGGTAAGTACTGGACGACTATGCAGTCCGATAAAAGCACCTTAGCTATACACACAATCTTCCTCTCCTTCGTCCCGAATGCTTCGATTGTATGGGAATGGCTTTCACAGTAATCTGCTACAAGAACCCGGACTATACACATGAGATGTTTTTATTATTCCTGGGCAGAGCCAATCTGTGTACCACACAAGTCCCATGGAGGGCACGGGGTGGGGGTATTACTTGGTTAATATTTTTAATATAGCACCACAAATCCACAAATTGGTGACCGCAATCTACTGATCTTTAGTTTAGTAACACTTCTAGAAGTCGTCAATCCCAGAGCAGTGTAAGAGTGCAAGAACTAAAATGATGAGCAGAACACAAATTGATGCAATAAAGCACACTGACATGGCGGGGTATGATATCTGCATTATGGAAAAGCAGCGTGCAATGAGGACTCCACACACACAGCACACCATCTGCATGCACAGCACATTCAGCAAGCCCAATCCAACGCATATCATACCTCCTCTGCTACATATTGTATGGCAGGGGCAACCTACGCTTCATTAATAATATTGAAGGCTTCTTACACTCTCTTTTACCTAAACAGGACTTTGGAATAACCATTGTGCCCAATGGGGAATGTTTTATGTAGAGGTTTTTTTTTTTTTTTTTTTAAATATAACAAACAGATCATACTTACCTCCACTGTGCAGCTTTTTTTGCACAGAGTGGCCCCGAACCTCCTCTTCTGGGGTCCCCAGGCGGATCTCGCGGCTCCTTCCCACATCAGATAACCCCCTGGGACAGTGATGGTGAACCTTGGCACCCCAGATATTTTGGAACTACATTTCCCATGATGGTCATGCACTCTGCAGTATAGTTGAGCATCATGGGAAATGTAGTTCCAAAACATCTGGGGTGCCAAGGTTCGCCATCACTGCCCTAGGAGAAGCGCTCCCCTGAGGGGGTTACCTTGCGGGCACACTCCCGAGTCCAGCATTCGGCGTCCATAGCCCCCAAATGTATGACTCGGCCCCCTCCTCCCGCGTCATTGGATTGGATTGACAGCAGTGGGAGCCAATGGCTGCGCTGCTACCAATCTATCCAATTAGGACACGAGGCACCGGCCGGAGCTGGTGTGCTCGTTCCCGTTACGCAAATTTTCAGGTAAGTATAAGGGGGGCTCAGGGGGCGCTGCTGCAATTAATAAAATGTTTTTCACCTTAATGCATAGAATGCATTAAAGGAGTTGTAAAGGTAAAAATTTTTTCACCTTAATGCATTATATGCATTAAGGTGAAAAAACTTTTGACAATACCGCCGCCCCCAGCCCCCGCCCGTTTTACTTACCTGACACCTCGAATCTCCGCTGCTCGTTCCCGTCATCTCTATTGCAGCTCAGCCTGGTCGCTGATTGGCTGCAGTGGATAGATTGAAAGCAGCGCAGCCATTGGCTCGCGCTGCTGTCAATCACATCCGATGACGCAGCGCGCCGGGGGGGGGCCGAGTGATACAGTGAGCGGCTATAGCCGCCGGCTGTATCACGGGAGCGCGCCCGTAAGAACTCACCACCATGCGAGGGAGCTCGCATTAAGGTGGATAGTTCTTGCGGGGAGGAGCTGAAACAGCCGCCGAGGGACCCCAGAAGACCAGGTTCGGGGCCACTCTGTGCAGAACGAGCTGCACAGTGAAGGTAAGTATGATATGTTAGTTATTTTTAAAAATAAATAAAATTACCTTTACAACCCCTTTAAGGTGAAAAACGGCGAGGGTTTACAATCCCTTTAAGGCTCCATTCACACTTGTATGACTTGTCATGTATGACTGGACATTAAAGTTGCATGACAAGTTGTACCCCATGTTTTCCAGTGATAACCATTTATGGGTGACTTAAAGTTGCCGCAACTTCAAAGTAGTTTATGTGCTACTTTGGTCCAACTTTCATGCAACTTGAGGGCCATAGACGTCAATGTTAACCATGTTAAATAGGTACACTTCATACTATATGTAATACATGGGGGACCTTACTCCCAGGGACATCCATCTCCTGAGTGTTTTTCCATCAAACATCTTGGGTTTTCCACCTCAGCTCCCAGGGCTAGTGAATCGTTTGGCCGGCCTGTATCGCTCATCGCTCTATTTCAGACTCGTAGCTATATTGTAAGTATGGGTGGATATTTTCCATACTTTTTTCCTCTCATGCCTTCCTACATTGAGACCGATTATTAATGTGTACAACATATAATTATAGATATATATCAAGCATTTGCTCCTGATGAGTGGAGGTCATGTTGATGCCACTATCATGTTTACAGTCAGGATCATTCCATCAATTTTATTCTGTTTTATTGCAATATGTTGTAACAAGCATGCACTTTTATATATGTATTGTGTGATACACGGGTTGTGTGTCTGACATTATTATGCTATCTAATTATGTTGTTTTGGTTGTACACATCATATATGGAATATATTTTTATTCTATTATACTCTTTATGTGCATTGTATTGAAATTTAGTAATTACAGTAATATAACGAGCTGGTCAGACACAAATTGCATCATGGTCAACCCCCCCCCCCCCGCGGTATCCTTCATACAAAGTCCCAAACCCTTTTCTTCAATGAATAGACGTCAATGTTAACCCTCAAAAGTTGCATGAAAGTCATACCTGAATGTTATACAATGCAACTTGTGTCCAACATCAGTTGTCCATTATCACTGGTCAAAGCCAAAGTTGTATCCAAGTTTCACCAAAGTTACACAACAAAGTCAGCTCAACTTTGTAGTTGTACAAGTGTGAATGGAGCCTTAGTCTCCTTATGCTTTATTCATACTTGTACGACTCCAAAGTTGCTCCGACTTTTGAGCGCAACTTTGGTGCAGCTTTGGATGGTTGCAACTTGGATACAACTTTGGCTTTGACCAGTGATAATGGACAACTGTTGCACTGTATAACATCAAGGTATGAATTTCATGCAACTTTTGAGTGATAACATTGAAGTCTATGGCCCTCAAGTTGCATGAAAGTCAGACCAAAGTAGTGCATGAACTACTAGCCTCAGCAATTTTAAGTTGCACATATATGAATGGTTATCATTAGAAAACATGGTGAAAGATGTCCAAAGCTCCACGACAAGTCGCACAAGTGTGAATGGAGCCTAAGGCCCCTTTCACACTACCACGACTTAAAAGTCGCACGATTTTGCTGCAATTTCAGGGAATGCCTGTGTAAACTTGAGGTCTATGGACCTCAACTCACATTACAGTCAGACCAAAGTAGTACAGGGACTACTTTGAAATCGGCACGACTTGAAGTCGCACCTATATGAATGGTTATTTTTGGAAATCATGGGGAATGACTTATGCTACTTTTCAGTCCCAATTTGCAGGAGAAGTCGCACAAGTGTGAAAGGGGCCTAAGGCCCCTTTCACACTTGTGTGACTTGAAAGTCACGCGATTTTATTGCTTTTTTTTTCCCGCAATTTTGAAGCGACTTGAAGCAATGCCTGTTTAATCTCGAGGTCTATGGACTTCAAGTCGCATCAAAGTCAGACCAAAGTAGTGCAGGGACTACCTTGAAGTTGCTGCGACTTGAAGACGCACAGAAATGAATGGTACTCATTGGAAATCATGGGGTACGACTTGTCCTGCGACTTTGCAGTCCCAAGTCGCAGGACAAGTCGCACAAGTGTGAAAGGGGCCGTAAGGTATTGTATATGTATAGAAAAGTATCTAAGGGGTCTTTGTTGAAAGTTTCACTACCCGTCTCACCCCATCCCACAATATACAGGTCTGTGGGTCCAGTGCAGGTCAGCAGTATGTCCCAGATAGCACTGGGAAAGTAGGCAAGACGATGAAATTGTTCAAAAGCCCAGTTAGTATGTTGGTCAAATTATTATTTCCAGTGGCGGCCGGTGGTCATTTTTTTTTTTTTTGGGGGGGGACTTTTCTATTTAAACACCCAAGTATTAAAGTGGACCTTTGTGCATGAATAAATACCCACTATGACAGAATATACAACATATGTAAAACACCAACTTTTATCAATAAAAAAGCTGAGAGATCAGACTGCAACATTGGAACTTTGTGGCAAGTCACGGGATGAGAGGCTGTAACAGGGGCTGATCTGTGTCAGACATTTATGAACACAAACAAGGGACCAAGATTTACTTTATTGTGTCATCTTTGAGCTGATACATCAGCCCAGGAAGCAGATGTTGACTCTGGATGATGACGGAACAAAGATGGCTCCGTCCTTCCGGAGAGAAGAGCAGATGAAGCCATTGTCATGGGAAGTATTGTGATCTGTATGAGAGGTAATACATACTCAGGAGAGTTACACCGACACAATAGCTCGCATGCATGCACATCGCATAAACATTAAGGTGCTAGGTCCACTTTAGGATTACGATTAACAGTAATAATAATTTGAAGCTACAAGGGCTCTGCATGCCTTCCTCACTCCTCTGCCCATGAATGTCATTATAGAAGGAAGACGATGAACACCGCGGAAGGATGAGCTTGACTGAACAGCATGCGAGATCTCACACTTACCCCGAGAGTTCCGCCAGTCTTGACCATCCACACACTGCCCCCATGTGGAGAATCACACACACAACAGGCCGACTCCAGCCACACACACAACCCCCATCCCCCCCCCCCCCCCCGGACCATACAAAAATACTTACTGGACTGGGCCGTCCGAGCCTGGATCACAGAGGTGTAAACTCCCAGCCCCATCGCAGACGAAGCTGCAAGCTGAAAACTATACGAGGTGTCAGGCTTCAACCCCTCCACCGCATGGAACGACGCCGGACCAAAATTTATTTTTTGCTGAAAGAAAAAGAAAAAAAAACAAAATGATAAAAGATGATTCATGAGAGCAAATATCTTCTCAGTGACGACAGTTTACTCCGAGTTTTTTTAACATTAAAAAAAAAAAATTGCTGTTTTAATGCGGAAGAAAAAACCTCTTTCTATATCATGGTAAATATTTCAGTGAGAAGGCAAAAGTACTTCGGAACAACCCAAACCCTTCCCTCGCCTCTAACCTTAACACTAATCCTACCTCTAACCGTAATCCCCTGACCCCAACCATCTAACTAATACTAACCCTAACCCTATCCTAATACCAACCCTACCCCCTAACCCTATCCTAACTCTAATATTACCCCTACCCCCTAACCTATTCTAATACTAACCCTAATCTAATACTAACCCTACCCCCTAACCCTATCCTAACTCTAATATTACCCCTACCCCCTAACCTATTCTAATACTAACCCTAATCTAATACTAACCCTACCCCCTAACACTATCCTAACTCTAATACTAACCCTACTCTAATATTACCCCTACCCCCTAACCTATTCTAATACTAACCCTAATCTAATACTAACCCTACCCCTAACCTATTCTAATACTAACCCTAATCTAATACTAGCCCTACCCCCTAACCCTATCCTAACTCTAATACTAACCCTATTCTAATACTAACCCTACCCCCTAACCTATTCTAATACTAACCCTACCCCTAACCCTATCCTAACTCTACTAACCCTATTCTAATACTAACCCTACCCCCTAACCCTAGCCTAACTCTAATACTAACCCTACCCCTAACCTATTCTAATACTAACCCTACCCCTAACCTATTCTAACTCTAATACTAACCCTACCCCCTAACCTATTCTAATACTAACCCTTCCCCTAACTCTAATACTAACCCTACCCCCTAACCTATTCTAACTCTAATACCAACCTACCCCCTGACCCTATTCTAATACTAACCCTACCCCCTAACCCTATCCTAACTCTAATACTAACCCTAATCTAATACTAACCCTACCCCCTAACCCTATCCTAACTCTAATACTAACCCTATTCTAATACTAACCCTACCCCTAACCTATTCTAATACTAACCCTACCCCTAACCTATTCTAACTCTAATAATAACCCTACTCCTAACCTATCCTAACTCTAATACTAACCCTATTCTAATACTAACCGTACCCCCTAACCCTATCCTAACTCTAATACTAACCATACCCCCTAACCTATTCTAATATTAACCCTACCCCTAACCCTATCCTAACTCTAATATTACCCCTACCCCTAACCTATTCTAATACTAACCCTACCCCTAACCCTATCCTAACTCTAATATTACCCCTACCCCTAACCTATTCTAATACTAACCCTACCCCTAACCTATTCTAATACTAACCCTACCCCTAACCCTATCCTAACTCTAATATTACCCCTACCCCTAACCTATTCTAATACTAACCCTACCCCTAACCTATTCTAATACTAACCCTACCCCCTAACCCTATCCTAACTCTAATATTACCCCTACCCCTGACCTATTCTAATACTAACCCTACCCCTAACCTATTCTAATACTAACCCTAATCTAATACTAACCCTACCCCCTAACCTATCCTAACTCTAATACTAACCCTATTCTAATACTAACCCTACCCCAACTCTAATACTAACCCTACCCCTAACCTATTCTAATACTAACCCTACCCCTAACCTATTCTAATACTAACCCTTCCCCTAACTCTAATACTAACCCTACCCCCTAACCTATTCTAATACTCACCCTACCCCTAACCTATTCTAACTCTAATACTAACCCTACCCCCTAACCTATTCTAATACTAACCCTTCCCCTAACTCTAATACTAACCCTACCCCCTAACCTATTCTAATACTCACCCTACCCCTAACCTATTCTAACTCTAATACCAACCTACCCCCTGACCCTATTCTAATACTAACCCTACCCCTAACCTATTCTAATACTATCCCTACCCCCAACCTATTCTAACTCTAATACTAACCCTACCCCCTAACCTATTCTAATACTAACCCTTCCCCCTAACCTATTCTAATACTAACCCTTCCCCTAACTCTAATACTAACCCTACCCCCTAACCTATTCTAATACTCACCCTACCCCTAACCTATTCTAACTCTAATACCAACCTACCCCCTGACCCTATTCTAATACTAACCCGACCCCTAACCTATTCTAATACTAACCCTACCCCCAACCTATTCTAACTCTAATACTAACCCTACCCCCTAACCTATTCTAATACTAACCCTTCCCCTAACTCTAATACTAACCTACCCCTAACCTATTCTAACTCTAATACCAACCTACCCCCTGACCCTATTCTAATACTAACCCTACCCCCTAACCCAATCCTAACTCTAATACTAACCCTATTCCAACCCTACCTCCTAACCCTATTCTAAACCTATCCCTATTCTAACCTTATTCTAAACCTAATCCTAACCCCTTAACCCTATCCCAACCCTACCCCCTAACACTATTCTAATAATAATAAATAAGAATAAGAATAAACTCTGGCGATTTTTCTGACGGAGTTCCGCTGAAATAGACTTGCGCACACACGATCACACCAAAGTCCGATCGTTTAGAACGCGGTGACGTACAACACGTACGACGGGACTAGAAAAAGGAAGTTAAATAGCCAGTAGCCAATCGCTTCCCTTGGGTCCTTTTTGGTTCATCGGAATAGCATACAGATGAACGGATTTCCTGATAGGAATTGATTCCGTTGGAAAGATTTAAAACATGTTTTATTTCTAGGTCCGTCAGAATTTTCGAAAGAAAAAGTCAGATGAAGCCAACACACGATCGGAATATCCGATGAAACGATTACGTCTGACCTTTTCTGCTGGAAAGTCCGGTCGTGTGTACGTGGCATAATACTAACCCTAACCCTATCCTAACTCTAATACTAACCCTATTCTAAACCTAACCCTATTCTAACCTTATTCTAAACCTAATCCTAACCCCTTAACTCTATTCTAACCCTATCCTAACTGTAATACTAACCCTATTCTAATCCTAACCTTATTCTAAACCTAATCCTAACTTCCTAACCCTATCCCAACTCAAGTACTAACCCTATTATAATCCTAACCCTTTAACCTTAACCCCCTATCCCTGATACTATTCTAACTCCAACCCTAATTTCTAACATTTTAATGTTGAAACCTAACCTCACTCTAAACCTAACCCTCAAACCCTAACCCCCTAACTATAAATGTAACTATTCTCATCCTGACCCTCTAACCCTGACTCTTCTAACGCCAACCCTTTACGTCTAATATTTTAATGGTGGATCCTAACCCCCTAACCCTGCTCTAAGCCAAACTCTCTAATCCTAACCCTATTCTAACGCGAATCCTATAATAATCTTAGCTCTTTAACCTTAGCCCCCTATTCCTGACCCTATTCTAACTCTAACCCAAATGCCTGACATTTTAATGTTGAACCCTCTAACCCAACTCTAAACCCAACCCTCTAATTCTAACCTTATAAACCTAACCCTCTGACCCTATTCTAACTCTATTCCAATGCTGACCTTCTAAACCTAACCCCCTAACCTTGACCCTATTCTAACTCTATTCCAATGCTGACCTTCTAAACCTAACCCCCTAACCTTGACCCTATTCTAACTCTATTCCAATGCTGACCTTCTAAACCTAACCCCCTAACCTTGACCCTATTCTCACTCTATTCCAAAGCTGACCTTCTAAACATAACCCCCTAACCTTGACCCTATTCTCACTCTATTCCAAAGCTGACCTTCTAAACATAACCCCCTAACCTTGACCCTATTCTAACTCTATTCCAAAGCTGACCTTCTAAACCTAACCCCCTAACCTTGACCCTATTCTAACTCTATTCCAAAGCTGACCTTCTAAACCTAACCCCCTAACCTTGACCCTATTCTAACTCTATTCCAATGCTGACCTTCTAAACCTAACCCCTAACCTTGACCCTATTCTAATGTCAACAAATTAATACTGAACCCTAACCTCTAACTCTAAACCTATTCTAATCCTAACCCTCTAACCCCAACCCTATTCTTACTCTACCATACCTTCTAACATTTTAATTGTGAACCCAAACCTCTACCACTGAACCCCTATTTTCTCAGCAGTGATAGTCTAGTAATCGTGTTTTATCGTGTCAGTTTAGGTAACGCAGAATTAAAAAAAAAAAAACAAAAAAAACTCTTTGTGTAGAACAGTAAACACATCAGAAAACAAGCAAAAGTACTTTGGAAGGGTTACATTTTAATGTCGAACTAAAAATAAATGAGAACGCTTTTAAACTACCGCCCGGCTCTTCATCGGGTATACAAAGCGAAGGCTGAATATTAAAATATACATTTTAAATAAAAGCTGCATGAATTAGTCACAAGCCTACTGTTCTGGTTAACACAATAAATCATTCTTCTGAGTATTTTTTAGACCAGTTACACGGAGAATTAAAAAGGGTCGTCGGCCATATTCTGGCATTATTAGTTAGGCTGGAGAAAAATTTAGGAAAATATTTTCATTGATTATTTAACTCTGCACCCAGGGCTAAACAATCGTTCTATAGCATAATGGATCAGGCATGCCACCCCTTTATACATGTCACCACATTTCACAGTATACATACGGTATGTCTTCCGTCCTAGAGAGTAATGCTGTTGTGTGTACATATAGGGATATACCATGACTTTAAAGAGACAATACTATCATTGCATGCAGATATGACTTACAGTACCTTGAAATCGTATTCATACCCCTTGAAATTTTCCACATTTTGTCATGTTACAACCGAAAAAATTGACTCAGGGGGGCGCCATACAAATGCCCCCCACACTTTTCACATATTTGTAAAACATTTGGAAAACCATTTATCATTTTCCTTCCACTTCACAATTATGTGCCACTTTGTGTTGGTCTATCACATAAAATCCCAATAAAATACATTTACGCTTTTGGTTGTAACATGACAAAATGTGGAAAATTTCAAGGGGTATGAATACTTTTTCAAGGCACTGTATGTCCATAAACATGAATGTATGTAGGCTCCAATCCTGAAACATTGGGCCCCTTCACTAATTTCAAAGTGTAAAAGTAAGATCACACCCCTGTTTGCTGGATACCCCAATATACAGTTGTTTGTAAAAATGACAACCTGGAGTTGCAAAATTTGTATGATAAAAAGACAATACACACCAAGTCCAACTTGACAACTAAAGAAAAGAGAGTATTACAAGAGTTAGAATGCATTGAAAAGCTGGTGATAAACCCAGTGGACAAGGGAACCGAACTGGTGCTAATGGACAGAGAAAAATACATAATGATGTGTTTGCCACTACTCTACTCGTACGATAGGCTGGAGAAAAGCAAAGGCCTATCCAGGTCCATACACCTCACCAGGGTGGCTGAACCCCCTGTGTTCACCATGCAGGAGGGAAGCTGCTCAGCACAGGGCCCTAAAGATCACTGTAGTAGCACCGACTACGACAGTGATTCTCCGCTTCCACAGAGGTGGGTAAAAAGTTCTCTAAATGTTTCTGGGCTTATTTTTAACTGCTTTGTGTTCATCAGTACGTTCCAGCATGTATAATTTGGAGTCCTGCTGTTCCTAGCCATGATTTAGCTTTAATCTTTTGCTGTCTGCCCAATACGAAGACATCTGTTACCTTTGGTCCGTCCTGCCCCTCCCAGTACTGCAGTTCATAGGAGCTGATGCGTTCTTGCGAGGCGGACTGCCAGGTGAGCATTATTCGGGTGTCTGACTCTGCTTCTGCCTGGAAATTGACTGGCTGGGCAGGAACTGTGGGGAAAACAGAATCATTAGAATAATATAAAGTTCCACGTCTATAATATCAACAGTACGACAAATCTTTGTAGAATGCCGAAGACAGTGACACCCAGGAGGCAATGGTTACTTGTGTACAGGGACATGAAGGGTGTTAGCACAGGAAGTGAATGAAAAGATACTCAACAGACAGCATGTCTTACCTGACAGAGGTGCTAACCCTTCCCTGCCCTATCCAAAGCCTCCATAAAAAAAAAGTTTTTGGTGAAATGGAGCTTTAAGAATTATAAAATCTTATTCTTTATCAAAAATATTCACAAAAGTGGATACAACTTAAAGGAACCACTCACCTCCCTGTTGGGTCTTGACTTGGACCATATTTGAAGGTGGCCCGTCCCCAACAGACGTGAAGGCCAGAACCCGAATGCTATAAGTGATTCCGGTGGTTAGTCCTCCAATTGTGGTCAGAAGATTGTCCACTACATTGTGCTTTTGCCACATGCTGAATGGTAGATGTGGGTCAGATGTGTAATATACCCGGAATCCACGGATCTGTCCATTGGCTTCCTCTGGGTTATCCCACTGGACGACCATGGTACTGGAGCTGAGCATTCGAGCCTGGACATTCAAAGGAGGACCTGATGGAGCCTGTTCTCCTGTCCGTGCTTCCACCACTTCACTTGGAGGGCCCCGGCCGATGTTGTTGACGGCAATGATGCGGAATTCATATTCTGAGAAGGGGCTGAGGCCTCCGATACTGTAACGGGTGGTGGCCACACCATCAACCTCCTGAAATGAGCCTTCTGACAACTTGGGCTTATACTGTATGACGTAATAGGACAAAGGTTCTGGGTTTCCAGAATCCCATGTCAAGGTGACACTGGTGGCTGTAGTCTCTGTTACCATCACGGCTACTGGTGGCTTTGGCAAAGCTGGAAGAGTGGAGAAAGTGAGATAAATCAAGTACATTGAAGCTTATCCATTCCTTCTTCTATCTGCCGCCCTGTTCATGTGCACTTACCTTTCACTGTAATTTGTGCCACTGCCTCAATCACGCCAAGGGAAGAGATCGCCACGCAGGTGTAATTGGCAGATTCCCGAATATTGGTCAATTCCAAAACATTGCGGCCTACCGGCATCTCTTCCTCTTTGGTAAGTTCTTCTGCGCCGGCCATCCACTTTACATAAGGCATGGGGGCACCGACTGCGACACAGGTCAGGTTCACACTGCCCCCGGGCATCACTTCGTGGTTACTAGGGGGGATGGAGAAACGCGGGGCCACACGGCGTACTGCAAAGGGGCAAACAGGAGCAGGGTTTAGGCACAAACAGAGGTAAAGCTTCAGCAAAAAACATATTGCATTCAAACAGATCACCTGCAAGAAACCTACTCTTCAGAAATGCTTTATTCTCTTTAGTCAGAATACAAGTTAATCCTGAATCTGAACATTTTATGTATAAAAGTCCCCTTCAAATAACAGTCAGGAGGTCTATTCTTCAAAAACAATCAATAAAAGATTCTAAAGACTTGGCTTTGTGAATGAAATTCAATAATGACTCTGTGGAAGGCGATTGTTGAGAAGAAGAAAAGGTCTGGATGGCCTGAGATGCCAACAATTCACTCACCTGTATACATTTCAACCATAATCAAAAAAAATATACCATTTTAAGACCACATGTCTAAGTCCTATCGACACAACCTCCTCAATATAAATCTCACAGAACATTCCCCAAGGTTCATTAATGAAAGGAGCACAATCAATAAGCAATACCAAGGAGGTGATAGAATAACCTGCCATGTTATTCACACTCAGAGTATCTAATTTATGTGTGGAAAATTTTTTCAAAGCCCAACTTTGACCAAAATGTATTTCTTTGTTTTATATAGAGTGGAGAACCTCTGCCATTATTGAAGGATTTCCTGAACAAATCCTGCCCTTTGTGATAGGCGTCTCTGGAACAGGAAGTGAGGAGTTATGTCCACAAAAAGTGGCACACGCTGCAGTAATTTTTTTTTTTTTTTTGTAGATGAAGAGTCAGAACTTCTAAAAAGTTTGGCTTGCCAGTTGGGAAGCTTTTCTCCCATCTTGGTCAACGCAACAGTCAACAAGACAGGAAGTAAGGTGAAATCCTCCTAATGGGAACATACACTATATTGCCAAACATATTGGGACGCCTGCCTTTACATGCACATGACCTTTAATGGCATCCCGGTCTTAGCCCATAGGGTTCAATATTGAGTTGGCCCACCCTTTGCAGCTATAACAGCTTCAACTCTTCTGGAAAGGCTGTCCACAAGGTTTAGGAGTGTGTCTATGGGAATGTTTGACCATTCTTTCAAAAGCTCATTTGTGAGGTCAGGTACTTATGTGTACGAGAAGGCCTGGCTTGCTGTCTCCGCTCTAATTCATCCCAAAGGTGTCTTACTGGGTTGAGGTCATGACTGTGTGAAGGACAGTCAAGTTCCTCCATCCCAAACCCGCTCATCCATGTCTTTATGGACATTGCTTTGTTTACTGGTCCAAATCATTTGGGGATTATGGTGTGGGGTTGTTTTTCAGGGGTTGGGCTTGGCCCTTTAGTTCCAGTGAACGGAACCCTTAAAGTATCAGCATACCAAGACATTTTGGACAATTTCATGCGCCCAAATTTGTGGGAACAGTTTGGGGATTGCTCCTTCCTGTTCCAACATGACTGCACACCAGTGTACAAAGCAAGGTCCATAAAGACATGATGAGCGAGTTTGGGGTGGAGGAACTTGACTGGCCTGCCTCAACCTTTGGGATGAATTAGAGCAGAGACTGCGATCTAGGCCTGCTCATCTACCTCAGTGCCTGACCTCACAAATGCGCTTCTGGAAAAATGGTCAAACATTCCCATAGACACCCTCCTAAGCCTTGTGGACGGCCTTCCCAGAAGAGTTAAAGCTGTTATAGCTGCAAAGGGTGGGCCAACTCAATATTGGACCCTACAGACTAAGACTGGGATGCCATTAAAGTTCATGTACATGTAAAGGCAGGCGCCCCTATACTTTTGGCAATATAGTGTATGTTGCAAAAAAAAAAAAAAAAAACTAAAAGAGGTTCCCATCCTTTCCAACTTTAGCCAAAACTAAACAGAAAAAAAAGAGTTTTTATCTGGAGTTGGGTCTTAGGAGCAATAGGCATAAACATCAAGGGCATACAGTCCTTATAAATATACAATAAAAGACATCATGAATTCATAGAACAGCTTTTGGTCTTTAGATCTATAACATTCTGACTTCATTATATAAAACTTGGGATTCCACCAGCCCAGCTGGGTGAGGCCAATGTGCATGGCAATGGTATGATGGTGGTCTTGTTTCCAGTGTAGCATCTTGACTGCTTCCTTTTTCTGTGAGCGCAGCTTGGAGAGGAAAGGAGACAGCGGTGCATCCAGGTGCATCCAGCGGCATCAGGTGAGGACAAGAGATGGTGACCATTCACAGAACATGCTTCGAGCAGGAAAGAAAAGGACACAGGAGGGCCAAGGAAGAGGGAGAAACACAATGGCTGGTGGGGTAAAAAGGGATATCAAGGACCATGCTCCAGTAGTTGTAGGACTCAGAGGTTGTAATACATGCATGTTATACCAGGGTTATTATGTCAAGTTTTTCTTTATCCTACCTATCTTTTGACCTTATACATTTCTTCAATAGCCAGTTGGACACAAGTAGATGTCTCTGACACCTTTAACCTGATAAGTGCTGCTTTATCTCCTCATCTCCATTATGTGACTGCAATATGACTAATTAAGTTCTCGCGCACAACTTCCAGTTCCCCAAGAACAATAATTAACAATGAAAAAGAGAACTAGGAAAGCACGTCTGTGCGCACTCTGATATACAAGACAGATTTACATCCATGTAACTTATGCATACCAGGGCTACCAAATTTGACCTGGGCATCTAAGCTTCAAAGATCCCTGATCATGACTTGCTGCTAAACATTAGTGCCTAAATTTGTGACCTCACAGTGCACTTCTCATGCCTAGAGCCTCACAGCTGTATATCTTTAGTGTGGGATCATCTAAGGCCCTGTTGTCTCTGACTGTAAGGCCGGCCATAGACGGAGAAAACTTCTTTCCTGCAACCTTGGATTGCAGGGAAGAAAGTTGCTTGATTCCCCCACAGTGTTGACAGGGGAATCCCTTTAAGTCAGGGCCATTGTGTTTTCCAGCCGGGGGGGGGGGGGTTGGGGGGTTGGGGAAGCCATCCCCGGTAGGAGAATACAGTGAGTATTGCTAGCGGCTATAACAGCCACTAGCAATAATCACACGTAAAATCCGGCTGGCTCATTGTACCACAATTGATCAACTTGGTTACATTTAGCCTACCCATCCGTGGTTTGAATCTCCGCCAGTTTCTGCTGATTTGGCCAAAATTAGAACCGTCTATGGGTGGCTTAAGACAGGCCATAGATTATGCAATTCCCCCACCAACACTGACTGTGTTGATGGAGGAATCCCTCTCGTGGAGCTATTGTGTTCTCCCGGCAGGGGTGGTGGTGGGGGGGGGGGCACAGGGAGTCGGCCCTGCTGGGAGAACACAGTGATTGTTGCTAGCGGCTGCAGCCGCTGGCAAAAATTGCATGCTAGATATCCGACATGCTGCTTGTACCCAATCAGCCTGCCCATAGATGGATCGAATATCGTCCGGTCCCTGCTGAACCAGCAGAGATTTGAACCATCAATGGCCGGCTTTAGTTTCACCAGAGTGACATTTGATAAACTAATTGTGCTGTGCTCAGTGTTCTCCTTGCTGGAAAAGAAGCTGTACCTGAGCACTTACAGTGCAAGGTTCTCCCTGCTTCATTCATTCTGTAGATCTGTGCTTCCTCCACCACTTTTTCTAAATTACCCCATTAGTCATTATGGGGGCAGCTGACAGAAGCTAGCAAAGCCCTGCTCTCCTATCAAGATGGCCACCTCCACACAGCGCAGAACAAGGTGTGGTAAATCAGTAATGGAGAAAAGATCAGCTGCAGGGAGCCTACAATAAGTACTGGTGGCTGGTCCTTTGCCCTCTGCTTGACTTTTTTTAGCCACATGTTCCACAGTTTAGATCCTCTTTTAGGTCTACAACTATATGCCCACTTAAGATTACTGTGAACACCCTGTTAAAGGAAGTGGAAAAAGAAATCTACACTACAATTATTCTTGGTTTAGAATCAGTAGCCTGAGCTGGCTTTTCACGGCTTAACTTTCTTTTTTTGCATGTAAAATTGCCTGGTTCAAAATATTCATGCGAATGTCAAGATAACACAAAGAGAAAATAAAACTGAATGTAATATTCCACAAAAAAAAAAAAAAAAAAAAAAGGATTTCATTTTTTTCTGAAGTCGATTGGTGATAAAAAGCAAGGACAGTTGGCAGGCGCGTAAACGAAAAACGCTCAAAGCAATTACTGCACTCCAAAAAGTGCTGAGCCAGAGCAGCCGCGATCAGGAGATCCAGTCTCCGCAGTAAGGTGATAGAGCGCGCTGCGACCCTCCTGTGACCGCAGCTTCCCTCACCAAGAGGAGGTTAGGCTGGCACAAGGCACAGGAGCAGAAGGAGGAAGAATGAAGGCTGCTGAATAATTCAGGAGGCATTAGCGTGCAGTTACAGCCTGCGGTGCAACAGAATCTTTGATACGTTTTCCCCATACCACGATCGGTGATGTCCAAATCGCCAAGAGGCTCTCACGTTGCACCGTGCGGTGACCTCACTGCATTAACTGGCTACTCAATACCACCCTCATCCATCCCTGGAGACGGTGCCAGGCCGATAACTCCCCCCCAAATGGTGGCATCTCCTTTCATTCATCTCACATCAACAGGAAGGAACGGAGGGACCCGGAGCCAAGAGAGCTAATAGGCCTCTTCACGGATGCCACTTAGGAAAGAGCTTTTGTAAAAGTGACTGTTCAGTGAGGGGGGCTGCGATTGGATTTCGTACTAGAACAATGTACGTTTTCAGCAAAAAAAAAAAAAAGAAACAAATGATTGGAGATATTAAAGCATATATGTGGGTAACCCGAGGAGGGCGATAAGTAGGTCCTGGTGGTACTTTAAATTCATAACTGCAGTTTTAGTTGGATCTTATATATTGTTGGTCTCAAAACTACAGCCCTTAGCTTGCCTTTATCGGCCCTTTATTCCTGCCACTGACACCAACAATGAGGCATTATTCCTGCCACTGACACCAACAATGAGGCATTATTCCTGCCACTGACACCAACAATGAGGCATTATTCCTGCCACTGACACCAACAATGAGGCATTATTCCTGCCACTGACACCAACGATAGGGGAAAATTCCTTCCAAGTAGACCTATTTCTCCCCCTAATACCAAAGATCTGCCATTGTTTACTTCCACTGGTCACAGTTCGGCCCCCATAAAGTCTGAGGGACAGTAAACCGGCCCTTTCTTTAGAAAGTTTGGAGACATCTGTTATATAAAGATCCAGGCTGGTATTAAAAAACCTTTTCAGGGTAAGCCTGAATCATTACAAATTACAGCAATAGTATCATTTTCTCAATAAAAGCTCCAGGTTTTAAACTGCCCTCGAACTCAAGTCAGTGACTGTGCCTAGGCTAAAATTATCTCATCAGTTTGCTGCAGGCATTTTGTCATATCTGAACCAGCATCTCAGTTCAGAAAGTAGAATAGCATTTGTATACTCTGAACTCTATAGTAGGGGTCTCCAAACTTTCTAAACAGGGGGCAAGTTTACTGTCCTTTGGACTTTAGGGGGGCCGGACTGTGGCCAATGGAAGTAGAAAAAGTCCTGACGTCAGTGGGAATAAACAATGTCCCATCATTGGTGTCAGTTGGAGGAATTGTGCCCCATCATTGGTGTCAGTGAGAGGAATTGTGTCCCATCTATGGTGTCAGTGAGAGGAATTGTGCCCCATTGTTGGTGTCAGTGAGAGGAATTGTGCCCCATTGTTGGTGTCAGTGAGAGGAATTGTGCCCCATTGTTGGTGTCATTGGGAGGAATTGTGCCCCATTGTTGGTGTCATTGGACCTAACTGTTGGTGTCATTGGGAGGAATTGTGCCCCATTGTTGGTGTCATTGGGAGGAATTGTGCCCCATTGTTGGTGTCATTGGGAGGAATTGTGCCCCATTGTTGGTGTCATTGGGAGGAATTGTGCCCCATTGTTGGTGTCATTGGACCTAACTGTTGGTGTCATTGGGAGGAATTGTGCCCCATTGTTGGTGTCATTGGACCTAACTGTTGGTGTCATTGGGAGGAATTGTGCCCCATTGTTGGTGTCATTGGGAGGAACTGTGCCCCATGATTGGTCTCAGTGGGGGGGAGAGGGGTGAATTCTGCCCCATTGTTGGTATTAGTGGATGAAATAGTGCCCCAAGGGCTGGATAAAAGCAAGCAAAGGGCCACATCTGGCCCCCCGGGTCACAGTTTATCACTGCTTTATAGCATGGACATTGGTTGTGGAGCTGATACGTTTATGGGGCTATTAAGGAACACACTGATGTTTAGGTGGGCTGACAAGAGAAAGAGCTCAATGTGATGACCTTCACTACTAAGGCATACAGTAGGTGGGGCAGAGGCACGGAATCGTCAGGCCTGCAGCCTCTAACATGTGTCTCCCTCCTTACAGGAATAACCAGGAGGTGTGCCTCTGAGGGGTTGATTTACTAAAGGTAAATAGACTGTGCGCTTTTGCACGTGCACAGCTTAGTAAATGAGGTAAAGCTCCACATTACAAAGAATACCCAATCAAATGCAAGGAAAATTAAAAAACAAAACAAAAAAAAAAACATAATTTTTGCTTGCACATGATTAGATGATGGAAGTCAGCAGAACTCCCACTCATTTACCAATCTCTAGAACAAGGGTCAAGGGTCTCCAAACTTTCTAAGCAAAGGGCCAGTTTAGTGTCTTTCAGGCTTTAGGGGGGCTGGACTGTGGTCAATGGGAGTAAACAATGACCCATCTTTGATATTAGGGGAATTATTAGTGTCAGTGGAAGAAATAGTACCCCATCAATGGTGCCAGTGGAAAGAAAAGTACCCCATCACTGGTGTCAGTGGAAGGAATAGTACGCCGTCAGTGGAAGGAATAGAGTCCCATTGTGGGTGTCAGTGGGAGGAATAGTGCCCTATCATTGATGTCGGTGAGAGGCATAGTGCCCCAATATTGATGTCATTGGAATGAATATTGCCCCATCGTGGGTGTCAATGGAAGGAGTATTGCCCCATCGTGAGTGTCAGTGGAAGGCATATTGCCCCATTGTTAATGTCAGTGGGAGGAGTAGTGGCCCAAGGGCCAGACAGGGGCAAACTTAGGGCTGCATTCGGCCCCTGGGCCATAACTTGGGGACCACTGCTCTAGAGCAACTGCACTCGCAAAGTGCACAGTCTATTTGCCTTTAGTAAATCCACCCCAGTAAGCCCATTCTCAGTCATCTGCGCACACTTACATGTTGCATGTCTCTGTTCATGTATCTCTACAAATGTAACGGACAAAGGTAGGTCCAGTTCTGCTGCAGAGGGGCGGTTTCCATTTTTCTGGCCGCCACTCATTCAAAGTGTGCAGATTTCTCTCTTTGTTACAAAATGCCGTTGACAAGTTAGTATTAATCCTGTCGACAATGAGCAATGTCAAATAGGCGTGGGGCTGAGCAAGCGGACCATAAAGGCAGACTGCGGAGGTAGGTATACCCAGTAAAACGTGGCATTAATTGACTCTAAAGTACCTATTGCAGCACCGTCAATGTGCTGTGCTTGGCTTGGCACTGAGCTCGCTGGGACAGTTTAGAGGACAGAAACGGCGAGGATAATGGACGACAAAAGAAAAATGCTGAATCCTCGTGGGACATTAATGCTCGGGCATGGAAATGATATTCATAACAAGAGCATTAAGAGGAGCCCCGGCCGGCTGGTCAGAGCAGGGACAGCGATTCTGTGTCAGCCAGACCAGCGTCAATCACCGGCGATTATCTCCTGTCCTGAAAAACACGGCGATGGCTTAAAGCTGATGTTTAACATATTCTGCCAGTCAGTCCCTCCGCGACTCAATTCGCAGACGCGGCGTTCCCAAAACGGACGTTAGCAGGTCAACACCTGGAGGAGATTTGCAAAAAAGTTACTTGGAAAAAGCACAGTTCATTGTCTGCGGATATATAAAAAAAGAAAAAAAGAAAAAGGACTTATTGAAATTTAGAAATGTGTTGCAATGAGCTTGACAGTTCGGTGGGCCTGACATTTAAAACGATGAAATTTGCACGCTGGGAACTGGGATCAAAGCATTTCATTCCTCTCCCCATCTATGCCAATCCTTTTAAAGGGCACACTTGCCACCATAGTCATCCCAGCCACCCCTGTTCATGGACCACACTGAATACGCCCACTTTCTGGGAGGTTGTGCCCAGATTACACCCACTTTCTGGGAGGTTCTGCCCAGAATATGCCCATTTTCCAGGTGGTCCTGCCCATAACGGAGAACCGCCCACAAGCTACTGAAGTTAAATACTAGTTTTATAGTCACCGTGCATGTTCAGTAACTCAATTAATTAGTGATGCACCGAAATTCCGCCTGCCGAAAATTATCGGCCAAAACTTCAGCGTTGCTGCCGAAAACACCCGCCATTTTGCCTTGCTTATAGTGTGGTTTTTGCTTAGATCATGTGACTCAACACGGGTGCATTTTTGATGCGTTCTTGCTGCGTTTTCTATGCAATTTAATGGGGAGGTGCGTTATTGGTGCAGTTTGCCAAATATGCACCAAAAAAGCAGCAAGCAGGATTTTTAACACCGTTTCCGACAATGGCCAACAATAGATTCATATATATATATATATATTATTTATTTATTTTTTTAAAAACAATTTCGGTTTTCGGCCAATTGCATTAAGAATTTTCGGTTTCGATACCAAAATTTTCATTTCGGTGCGCCACTACAATTGTTGGTGAAGCTATGATCTTGAGACACAGCACCTAGATGTGGGGTTGTCCCTGCAAATCTGGGATGTTTTCAATGGGGAGGAACGTTCTTGGTGCAGTTTGCCAGACATGCATCAAAAAAGCAGCAAGCAGGATTTTTAACACGGCCAACAATAAATTCATATTCATTTTAAATTCATGATATTAATTAAAAAGCTGAATATAATACAATTATTTATAAATATATATATATATATATATATATATATATATATATATATATATATATATATATATATATATATATATATATATTATTTAAAAACTGTCAATTTCGGGTTTCGGCCAAGTGCATCCTGAATTGAACAAGCTGAAGTTAGAAGCTGATTGGCTACCAAGCACAGCTGCACCAGATTTTTGCACTTTCCAATTTTAGTAAATCAAGCCCATGGTTTGACCAGTTTGGTGTAGAGGAACTGGAGTACCTATGGGATGACTTGGAATGTCAACTGCAAGACAAGACTTTTTTTTTTGGTGTGCTCAATGCGGGACCCAACATATGAGTCTTCTCATTCAACATCAGTACCTGACCTTAGAATGGAGGTTGTTGTAGCTACAAAGGGGGGAAAGGGGCAACTCCATATTTCTGGGGAGTGGGATGTCCAATAAGCTCATATAAGTGTGGTGCTCAGATGTTCACAAAGACAGCTCCAAACAAACTTGGTTTAACCAGTTTGGTATTGAGAAACTCGATAAAAGCCCTGAACTCAACCCTACTGAATACCTTTGAGATGAATTGGAATGCTGTTTGTGGGCCAGGTCTTCTCCTCCAAAATCAGTACCTGACCTGACAGTTGGGCCCAAATTCTCACAGACACCCTATAAAGCCTTGTGGAAAGTTTTCCCAGAAGAATGGAGGTTGTTGTTGCTACAAAGGGGGGAAAGGGGCAACTCAATTTTCCTGGGGGATGGGATGTCAAATGAGCTCATATAAGTGTGGTGCTCAGATGTTCACAAAGACAGCTCCAAACAAACTCGGTTTAACCAGCTTGGTGTTGAGAAACTTGGCAAAAGTCCTGACCTCAACCCTACTGAATACCTTTGAGATTAATTGGAATGCTGTTTGTGGTCCAGGTTTCCTCATCCAACATCAGTACCTGACCTGAAAAATGGGCCCAAATTCTCACAGGACACCCTCCAAAGTCTTGTGCAAAGTTTTCCCAGAAGAGTAGAGGCTGTTAAAGCCACAAGGTGGGGAGGTCCTATTAATAGCCATGGTTTTGGAATGGGGTGCCCAATAATGCCCACAGTCAGACTTTTGGCCACATTGTGTTGAAGCAGTCATCCATATTTGGTAGACGCTTGGCAAAATGGACACACTGGTGGAGGTGGAAGATCGAAAGAGAGAGAGGAGCAAAAAAAGTGTATTGCCACAGCCATCATCAGAGAGTTCTTCCTCCAGGCGCTTTGCCGCCCAAAGCACCACAATTACGTGCCATGCACAGACATTTGAGAAGCAGAGACAAAGCCATGGCGGGGATACACCTCAATAAGCCTGAGCTGTTCCTGTGACTGTCACCGCTGACATGTTACGTATGAGTCCCTGCCCGTTTTTGGATTCCATTTCACGTCTAACTTCTAAGCTAAATAATTTGGCACAGGCGGTCAGAACTGGGGCCCACTGTGTATCATTATGGGACCCCTGGCTTCGGAGCGGGCGTTGGTGCTCAGATGATCACATGCTGGGGGTTCACAAGGGGGCAGGCACACTCTGCAATTTGCATTCGCTCAGGGAAATTTTCTCAGATGAAAATAGCACAGAGGGGGAGGGAGGACGGCGAGCTGATCGGCGGTGCACAGATAAAAGAACCCTTTAATATATGACCTTGCAGCGTTGCAGAGCAATAATTAAATGCCTGGGTGAGCCGAAGCGGCTTCCAGGAACACAGCGGAGGGGGGGGGGGGGGGGGCGTTGTACGTGTCGTTATCCGCTGCCAAACAAATAAAGACCCCCTCCACTGGGACCACCGCTGCCTGGCGCGTGGAATGCTTGGAGGGACACGAGTGGTGACTGAGGAGGCCGAGCTTATTCCCGACTGTTACCGGCCACCTGTGACAAACTTTAGCAATTAAACTTACTGTGCATGGTTTGTGCAGAATAGGAGTACTTAAAGGGGAACTAGTTGGATATCACATTAATAAGCGAACCCCACTCAAAAGTGATGTTTCAGATGCACGAGGAGTTCAGTTGCTTGAGTTCTGCACTTGTCTCCTCCATTACTTCATACTTACAGCAAGAGTTAGAGAAGCTCCTATGTCTTAGATAGTAGGGCAATCATACCATTTTAATCATCTAGT